>NC_091464.1:4775237-4880237 GCF_027789765.1 Dendropsophus ebraccatus | reverse complement strand
CTCTGTTCCAAATGATGATGACATCGATGATTCTCTCGTACAATTGTAATTGGGAAGAGAAAGGATTGGTAACAGAAAAAATATATTGTTCCTCCCAAAAGGACATGGTGAGGTTTGCTAAGGAGGGAGAGTGGCTGGCCCCCATCCAAACACCACTTCGCTGGAGATAAAGTTTCCGGTCAAACATAAAGAAATTATGACTCAACAAAAAAGATGTGACTTCTACAACAAATCCATTAAGTCCATTAGTATATTGGCCATATTTGTGAAGATAAAATTCAAGGGCATTTAATGCTACTGACCATGGAATCAACGTGTATAGTGACGTGACGTCACATGAAAGCCAGTGCCACTCCGACTGCCATGTGACGTCACTTAGGGAAGTAAGGACATCTCTAGAGTCCTGTAAATACCCTGGTACTCGTTTAAACAATGGCTGTAACAAGCCATCTAGCCATGCTGAGAGTCTCTCCAAGAGCGAACCAGTAGCAGACACAATTGGTCGCATAGGGGTGGGGGTGGGGGGGGGGGGTAAAAACCCCTTTGTGCCTTTTAGGTAAAGCATACATGATGGGAGTGATCGGACTCTTCACCATCAGATAATCCGATTCCCTGCTGGTGAGAATCCCTAGATTCACTCCATAGTCAATAATTTTCTGTAATTCACCAAAGAATTTTTTAGCTGGATCAAATGTCTAGTATAAGTCATTTCATCACACAACATGCTCTCTATTTGCTGTATGTACTCAAGCTTGTTCATAACCGTTACCGCACCCCCTTCAGACATTCTAATGACAATATCGTCATATGTAGAGAATTCTTTTAAAGCTTTTTGCTCTCTATTGAACATGCTATTCTGAACTAAGTTGGAAATATCCCACTTCACCACATTCTGAAATCTATCCATGCAATCAGCACAAGACTGAACTGGATAAAAATCAGAATTTCTGGTGATAAGAGACATTACTATGTATATCTTTCTTTGCATTTATATTCTGTAAGTCCAATAATGACAAAAGAGCTTGTTGCTCCAAGAAAGATTTGCCAACAAACTCAATCGCAACAACAAGATCACTAGAATCCTCAGTGTGAACAGCGTCCACCTAAAAAAAAAAAAGTCTACGTACGGTTAGATTGTGAATGAATTTGTTGACATGACACAAAATAAAGATTGGGTGAGTTAGTAGGTGCAAAATTCATGCCCCTGGAGAGGACAGAAATTTGATCTTGAGACCCTGGTGGATAAGTTCATTACTGTTTTTTCTTTACTTGGCCTCTGCGTTTCCTGTGTTTCCTGACGCCCCTACGGGGCTTTGCTTGTTTTTTGTTTTTGGAAAAATATGAGGCAGCTGAGGTCGATCTTGGAGACGCATCCGATGCAAAGCTATCAGGGTTATCAGTTTCCATTTCCGATGAACTGAAGGTGACTTCAGATTTTCAGAATTTTTTCTTTTTTTTTTTTTTTTTCCCTTCACCTTTCTTTAGAATGGATTTAGGTGTGAAATCACTTCAATCCCAACGTCCCCACTCATACACTTGTTTTTTTGTATAATTATTAGTGTCCCGATCAAATTTTATTTTTTTCATCTCCATAATTTGTTCCTCTAACTGTTTGATGCGGTTGTTCATATTGGTGTTAATCAATTCAAATTCAGGTACATCCTTATAATTGGGTAAAGTCTAGTGATGAGCGTGTTAAAATGCTCGGGTGCTCGTTACTTGATGAGTATTTCCAGATACTCGAGTGCTTGTTTCGAGTAACGAACTCCATTGAAGTCAATGGGAGACTCGAGCTTTTTTGCAGGAGACTCAGGTTCCGTAGAGGGAAGGTCGTGTGAAAACCTGTCAACCTCAGAAATTGATGGAAACACAACAGCAGGGGCAGCATGTATGGATGCCTCTGAGGCTGCCTAATGGCACCATTATGCCTAATTCTGTGCAACAGCCTGGTTAAAACAGAGGTAGGCATATAAACCACCCAAAAACTCAGTCTGACACAGCATGGCAGTGAGAACACAGGGAACCATTAAAACAGAGGTAGCATATGATGAATTACCCCAAAATTGAGGCTGACACAGCATGGCGGTGAGGACAGAGTGAACAAGGTAGAAGCGGTAGCCAGTGAGCCTTCCAAAAATTATACCAGACAGAGTATGGCATTGAGCATACAGAGAACCAATAAAAGTGAGTGATGAAGGAAGTGAGTCCACCCAAAAATTGGAGTGAGTCCAGGGGCTGGGTTTTTTAGTGGACATGAACCCGGGTGCTGACAGCTAACTGGCTAGGCCAGCTGTCAGTCACCATCAAGGGTACACCTGATGCCTCTCGACTGGGGGTGGTGAGGCCACGGCTAGACAAAAAATAAAACAGCTGGCTGGTTGGCAGGGGCGCGATCGGCGGGCCCCCGACAACCAGTCCCGCTCCTCCGCAGACGTAGTGTGACGTCAGAGCGGGGCAGTGAGGACACAGAGAACCATTAGAAGTGAGTGAGTAAGCAAGTGTGCCTCCCAAAAATTAGGCCGGACACTGCATAGCATTGAGCACACAAAGAACCATTAAAAATGAGTGAGGAAGCAAGTGAGCTTCCTTAAAATTAGGCCAGACACTGCATGGTATTCAGCACACAGAGAACCATTAAAAGTGAGTGAGGAAGCAAGTAAGCCCACCCAAAAATTGGAGTGAGTCCAGGGGCTGGGATTTTTAGTGGCCACGAACCTCGGTGCTGAAAGTGAACTGGCTAGGCCAGCTGTCAGTCACCTTTAAGGGTACACCTGATGCTTTTCGACGGGGGTGGTGAGGCCCCGGCCACACAAAAATAAATAAGTAAAACAGCGGCCCCCGGCAACCAGTTCCGCTCCTCCGCAGACGTAGTGTGACGTTAGAGCATGGCAGTGAGGACACAGAGAACCATTAGAAATGAGTGAGAAAGCAATTGAGCCTCCCAATAATTAGGCCAGACCCTGCATGGCGGAAGAAGACTTGGCTGTTGGCTGAGAATTGAAGGAAGAGGAGGAGAGGAGATACCAAGAATCTTCATGTCGAGCTGCTTTCCCCGGATGGACAGTTGAATTCAGGTGAAATCCAGGCTTTGTTCATTTTTATAAACGTCAGCCTGTCAGCGATGCCAGTTGACAGGCGGGTGCGCTTATCAGTGATGATGGCACCAGCTGCACTGAAGACCCGCTCTGACAACACGCTAGCGGCAGGGCAGCACAGCACCTCCAAGGCGTAAAGCGCCAGTTCGGGCCACGTATCCAGTTTTCCAACCCAGTAGTTGTAGGTAGCAGAGTGATCGGGAAGGTCGTTGATATGTTCAGCAAGGTACTCCCTCACCATCTTCCTGAAGGTTTCCCCCCTACTCTGTCTATACTGGGGACGGTTGACAAAGTCTTGCTGGGGTGCCAGTCAAAGGCCTTGGAGAGTGTTCCCCTGCCCCTTGACAAGCTGCCTGCTCCACCGCTCCTCTCCCCTGCTTTTTGGCCCACAGAACTGCGTCTAGTGGTGTCAGATGGGAAGGACATTTTCAGCTTCTGCACCAGCGCCTGTTGATATTGATTCACTCTCATACTGCGTTAGTCGGCAGGAATGAGAGTGGAAAAGTTGTGTTTGTGCTGAGGGTCCAGGAGGATGAACACCCAGTAATCTGTGTTGTCAAAGGATTTTTTAACCCGAGGGTCACGGGAAAGACAGCCTAACATAAAGTCAGCCATGTGCGCTAGGGTCCCAACATGCAAGAACTCCCTCTCCTCACTAGCCTCAATTTCCTCCTCCTCCACCAATTCCTCCTCTTCAGGCCATACACGCTCAACAACTAAGGATTGAGCATGGGTACCCTCTTCAGTGGCGGTAGCAGTCTGCTCCTCTTCTTCTTCATCCTCCTCATCCTCTACTCCGTGGTGAGAAACAGACATCAGGGTGGTCTGGCTATCTAGCGGCGGCTGTTCTTCACCCGTCTCCTGAGACAAAGGCAAAGTGTCAGACTTCAGGCTGAGCAGGGAGGTTTGAAGCAGACACAGTAGCCGGATGGTGAGGCTGATGATGGCGTCATCTCCGCTGACCATCTGTGTTGACTCCTCAAAGGGGCCCAGTACCTGACAGATAGCAGACATCCACATCCATTCCTTATTGTAGATTTGAGGTAGCTGACTGACCTGGCTACCGCTTCGCACCGAGGTTGACATCTGGCATTCCACAATAGCTCTGTGTTGCTGGTAAACCCTGGCTACCATCTGGAAGGTGGAATTCCACCTCGTGGGCACGTCGCACAGCAGTCTGTGAACCGGCAGTTGCAAGCCCCTTTGCACTGCCCTAAGGGTGGCAGCATCCGTGGTTGACTTGCGGAAATGCGCACAAATGCGCCGCACCTTGGTGAGCAAGTCAGCCAAATTGGGGTAGGGCTTAAGGAACCGCTGCACCACTAGGTTGAACACGTGGGCCAGGCATGGTACATGTGTGAGGCTGCTGAGTTGCAGAGCCGCCACCAGGTTTCACACCAGGTTTCACCCTGTTGTCACACACAACCATGCCTGGTTTGAGGCTCTGTGGCGCGAGCCAAAAATCTGACTGCGCCGTGATGTCCTGCAACAGCTCCTGGGCCATGTGCCTCTTGTCGCCTAAGCTCAGCATTTTCAACATCGCCTGTTGTCACTTACCCACCTCAGTGCTGATGCAGCTAGCGCTACGAAATGGAGGCAACGTGCTCAGGGAGGGTAATAGAGAGGAGGAAGAAGAGGAGGAGAAAGAGGTGTACAACTCATGAGAGACCGTGACCGAGGTAGGCCCCACAATCCTCAGTGTGGGAAGCACTTGAACGGAACTAGGGTCAGACCCTGTCCCAGCCTCCACCAAGTTGACCCAATTTGCCGTCAGGGAGATATAGTGTCCCTGCCTGCCAGCACTTGTCCACGTGTCCGTGGTTAGGTGGACCTTGTCGCTGACCGCGTTGGTCAGGGCATGGATGATGTTATCCGACACGTGCTAGTGTAGGGCTGGGACGGCACACCGTGAAAAGTAGTGGCGGCTGAGGACAGAGTACCGAGGGACAGCCACCGCCATGAGGTTCCTAGAAGCCTCTGTCTCTACCAGCCGATAGGGCAGCATCTCCAGGCTCAGCAGTTTGCCTATGTGCACATTTAGGTCTTGTGCATGCGGGTGAGTGGCAGTGTATTTGCGATTCCGTTCAAAGGTCTGCTGCAGGGACAGTTGAACGCTGCGCTTGGACACCTTGCTGGAGGGTGTGGAGCATAGTGGAGGTGAAGGGGTGCGTGTAGGGCGGGAGGCGCTCGTGCCTGCGGCCTGGGTGGGGGGACTGACAGAGCCAGCACCTGACACAGGGGAGGGAGCAGGGGTGTGACTTGTGCGATGCCCTGGCCCCTAGGGGCCACTCCGCAGTATAGATGGTGCTAACAGGCAGGAACCGGGGCAGCTGTAGGATAATGTGGTCACTGTGTAGGCACGAGGGTGATACAGCTGGTAACCGGGCTCCTGACCCTGCGGGAATACTGGGCATGCGATTCTTTGTTGTCCTTAGTCAGGGCACCAATTATCACACCAATGCCAAGGTTCAGAAACAACGGTAGTTGTATATTTATTGTAACGGTAGTAACTAGTAGTAACAGCCTCTCCGGATGCAACCGGGAATAAGGCAATCTTGGATAAAGCAGAGTAATGGGTGATGCTGCAATAGGCTGTGAGAGTAGCGTGTTGAATGATGGGAGTAGTAGTGAAACTGAAGTTGAGATGCTGGGTGGAATGAGACTGGAATGAAATACTTGCTGTTGATGATTTGAGAAGATGATGATGAGAGGAACTGAAGAATGACTGAAGAATCGACACCCAGATGAGAATCCTGAGACTTGAGACAGGAACACAGCCAGTGGACTGGAGCAGCAGAGCACACGCAGGCCTCTCTCTTAGCAGGGAGAGAGGACAGACACAGAACTTGTCTCCTGTGGGGCAGGAGATAGACTACACCACAACTTGTCTCCTGAAGGTGGAGGACAAGAATCGACTGAACAGGAACAGCAGAGCAACACACCCTATCCCCTTGATGGAAGGGAATAGACTGAGGTAGAACAGGAAGTCACATGGTAACCTCAGCCAAAACTCAATGACCATTGGTGTTACCATGGAAGCAGGGCACAGTCACGTGACATCCAGCCATTGCATCATCACACCATTAGGCATATACAGAGAAAAATACATGAGAAGTACCATACTTGAACACTAGGAGGCGACATAATACCATTAGGCACTGATACCTGAATATACATGCAATAAATGAATGAAATAGCAGACCTGAATACTGCAGGGGTGACACAGTACATGCAGTTTGCAGTGGACCATAGCTTTCCAGAACAGAACTGGTTATAATAAAAGTGTGAGCATAAGAAGGGCTGTTCTGGGACACTGCACTTGCAGTAAGTGAACGGCCTTGGTTCCACTGAGTGGGGTGTTTAGCACTCATATACCTACGCATGCTGGTAGTGGTGGCTCCCCTGCTGATCCTGGCGTGGCACACATTGCACACTACAGTCCGTCGGTCATCTGCACTTTCTTTAACCCTTTAAGGACAGAGCAAATTTCGATTTTTGCGTTTTCGGTTTTTCCTCCTTGTGCATAAAAGGCCATAGCACTTGCATTTTTCCACCTAGAGACCCACATGAGCCCTTATTTTTTGCGTCACTAATTGTACTTTGCAATGACAGGCTGAATTTTTGCATAAAGTACACTGCGAAACCAGAAAAAAATTCAAAGTGTGATGAAATTGAAAAAAAAAACGCATTTTGTTTATTTGGGGGAAATGTGTTTTTACGCCATTCGCCCTGGGGTAAAACTGACTTGTTATATATGTTCCTCAAGTCGTTACGATTAAAACGATATGTAACATGTATAACTTATATTGTATCTGATGGCCTGTAAAAAAATTTAAACCATTGTCAACAAATATACAACACTTAAAACCGCTCCATTCCCGGCTTATAGCGCTTTTATCCTTTGGTCTATGGGGCTGTGTCAGGTGTCATTTTTTGCGCCATGATGTGATCTTTCTATTGGTACCTTGATTGCGCATATACGACTTTTTGATCGCTTTTTATTACAATTTTTCTGGATTTGATGCGACCAAAAATGCGCAATTTTGCACTTTGGGATTTTTTTGCGCTGACGCCATTTACCGTGCGAGATCAGGAATGTGATTAATTAATAGTTCGGGCGATTACGCACGCGGCGATAGCAAACATGTTTATTTATTTATTTGTTTACTTTTATTTATAACCTGGGAAAAGGGGGGTGATTCAGACTTTTATTAGGGGAGGGGGCTTTTTACTATTAATGACATTTTTTTTTTACTTTAACACTTATACTAGAAGCCCCCCTGGGGTTAGGGTTATTCCCCACTGGGGTTAGGGTTATTCCCCCTGGGGGACTTCTAGTATATACACTGTGATCTCTCATAGAGATCTCTGCAGCATAGATATGCTGCAGAGATCCATGAGATAGGCACTCGTTTACTTCCGGCTGCTGCAGCCGGAAGTAAACGAGTGCCGAGCCGGGGACGGCGCCATCTTGGAGCGGTCCCCGGCCGGCTTCATTTACGGAGATCGCTCCTCCGGGACAACATCCCGGAGGAGCGATCTCCCCACTAGACACCAGGGATGACGCTGCGTCCAGTAATCGGATGCAGCTGTCAACTTTGACAGCTGCATCCGATTACTGTATTAGCGGGCACGGCGATCGGACCGTGCCCGCTAATACCTACGGTCCCGGGCTACACGCGGCACCCGGGACCGGCGCGGTTCAGAGCGGGGCCGCCGCGCGGCCCCGCTCTTAACTCCCTTACCGGCATCAGGGCGTAAATTTATGCCCGATGTCGTTAAGGGGTTAAAAAACCTCCAGACTTGGGAACATCTAGGCCTGGCCACGGGAGTTTGACTCCGTGAAACAGCTGCTGATCTACTCGCTCTGCCCCTGCCTCTCCCTCGGCCCACCCCTCTTCCTCTTCCAACCGGTCCTGTGGGTGAACTTGCCTCCCCCTCAGAAGCACGGTCTTCACTAGGCGTATCCACCCAGCTTGGGTCAGTCACCTCGTCCTCATCCACCAGCTCCTCACTCTCCTCCTCACTTAGAGTTACATCCATGACAACAACCTCAGTGTCTGACAACCGGGTCTCATCGTCATCATCAGACACCTCTTCCAACCCCGCTTGCAAGTCCCCACTCTCATCACCCACTGACTGCATGAGCTGCATAGTTTGGGCATTAGGACAGGTCGACTGCTCCGGTTGCTCTGACTCAGGGAAGGGTCCAGAAAAGAGTTCCTGGGAGCATGGTGGTGGTGGTGGTGGATCTGAATCCCTTGTTTCCCTGGAGTGGCCAGGCTGTGGGGAAGGAGGCTGAGTGGTGGATAAGTTACTGTACATATTATCCGCTATCCACGTGATCACCTGTTCACACTGCTGCGGTTTCAATAACGGTCTACCTTGA
Source organism: Dendropsophus ebraccatus (assembly GCF_027789765.1). Taxonomy (NCBI): domain Eukaryota; kingdom Metazoa; phylum Chordata; class Amphibia; order Anura; family Hylidae; genus Dendropsophus; species Dendropsophus ebraccatus. Next base: position 4,871,753 of record NC_091464.1, on the reverse strand, counting down.
GACCCCGTAATTTGGGCAAAGAAGCTAGGGAGTGGACGTCTGCGGTGTGCCACTGCTCCCTCAACAGGTGCTGCTGTGCCACCCTGCCCTGAACCATGGCCTCTGCCCACTGCATCGCTTGGAACCCCACACCCACGTCCTCGACCCTTACCCCTGGGGTTCACCATTTTATGGACACTGCACAGTATGGAACTTAGATAGGCCTTGCGTATGAAATACAGAAATCAGGAAAAATACTTGTGGTCCCACTAGTTTAGGGGGGGCTGTACGGTGCAATCTGGTAGTGGCTGGACCTAGATACATGCTGTGACACCCCCTTACAATAAGCAGTGAAGTTCTATGCAGGATGTACTACAAATCCCAGCAATCCAATGTAGTACAGAAGGACCACCAGCCACAAAAACCTAAAGGAGTACACTGAGCACTTCTTAGGGGTGTGTATGTGCAGTGTCCCAGAACAGCCCTTCTTATGCTCATACTTTTATTATAACTGGTTCTGTTCTGGAAAGCTATGGTCCACTGCAAACTGCGTGTGTTGTGTCACCCTTCTCAGTATTCAGGTCTGCTATTTCATTCATTTATTGCATGTGTATTCAGGTATCAGTGTCTAAAGGTATTATGTCGCCTCCTAGTGTTCGAGGATGGTGCTTCTCGTGTGTATTTCTCTGTATATGCCTGGTGATGTGATGATGCGGTGGCTGGATGTCACGTGGCTGTGCCCTGCTCCCATGGTGACACCGGTGGTCGTCGAGCTTTTGGCTGGGGTTACCATGTGACTTCCTGTTCTGCCTCAGTCTAATCCCTGCCACAGAGGGGATAGGGTGTGTTGCTCTGCTGTTCCTGTACAGTGTAGTCTTGTCCTCCACCTTCAGGAGACAAGTGTGTCCGTTCTCTCTCCCTGCTAAGAGAGAGGCCTGCGTGTGCTCTGCTGCTCCAGTCCACTGGCTGTGTTCCTGTCTCAAGATTCTCATCTGGGTGTCGATTCTTCAGTCATTCTTCAATTCCTCTCATCATCATCTTCTCTAATCATCAACAGCAAGTATTTCATTCAAGTCTCATTCCACCCAGCATCTCATCTTCAGTATCACTACTACTCCCATCATTCAGCACGCTACTCTCACAGCCTATTGCAGCATCACCCATTACTCTGCCTTATTCCCGGTTGCATCCGGAGAGACTGTTACTACTAGTTACCACCGTTACAATAAATATACAACTACCGTTGTTTCTGAACCTTGGCATTGGTGTGTTCATTGGTGCCCTGACTAAGAACAACGAAGAATCGCATGCCCAGTATTCCCGCAGGGTCAGGAGCCCGGTTTCCAGCTGTATCACCCTCGTGCCTACACCGTGACAACGCTATACCCTGCAGTTGCCCCGGTTCCTGCCTGTTAGCACCATCTATACTGCGGAGTGGCCCCTAGGGGCCAGGGCATCGCATATGCAACACCTAATGCCCCCTTTCTGCCAGCAGCCGGTCTAGCAGCACTGCAAGTCCCAGCCAGCAGTCTGTAGTAATACTATTAAAAAACTATTTGAAGCCCTGACAAGGTCTGTTTGTTTGTATTGCTAGTATATACCCTGCCTACTGGAAGGCTAAATCCTACACTGACGCTCTCCCTGACCAGCAGCAGCTCTCTCCCTGATCTCTCACAGCATGCGTCTGAAGCCAGCACTGCCAGCGCTGAGTTTTATATGGCAGGGTCATCTGATCTGACCAACCAATCGCTGCTATCGACATGTATGGGTCTTACATCATTGCAGGATGTACCAAAGAGTCTGCTGCATGTTTATTGGCTGAGAAATAGCGCCCAAAATTACAGGAAACGGATGATGAAATTTTCTCGAGTATCACAAGATGCTCGTCCGAGTAGCGAGTACTATCGACTACCCTAATACTCGATCAAGTACCAAGCTCGGACCAGCATGCTCGCTTATCACTAGTAAAGTCTCATTTGTGCAATGTCCTTTTTTAACCCCTTAACGACATCGGGTGTAAATCAATACAGATCAGCCGATAGCAGCTGAATACAGCTGACCCGGTGACCCGTAAAGCAATGGCGATTGGTGCTGTCCAAGACGGCACCAATCGCCATTAGCGTGCTCCGGGAAGATGGCGCCGGTGCCTCCCCCACGATCGCCGTAATAGGCCTGCCAATACCGGCTGGCCCATCACGGCGATCGTACTGTAAAAAAACAGTGTTGCCGGGTTCTGCACCCCTCAGATAGGTAGCTGAGGGGTGCAGAACAGGTGTGTGTGGTGTAGGTGCACCATACTCACCAGATCCCAGCGTCCGGAGCGGCGATCAGTGGTCCGCGCGTCCTCTTCTTCTTGTCGGTGCGACTTCCGGGTTCGGTCGGGTCCAGCGTCGGAAATACTCGGGTCTTCGGGTTCGGCGGGCCTCGGCAATCTCCGGCAGCTTCGCTCTACTGCCCCTTAGCGGCTGGTCAGTGAATATTATTCACTGATCAGTTGCTTTGGGTTAAAAAGTTTTTAGTTTTTTTTTTTAACAATTTTTTCTTTTTTTCTTTTTATGTGCCCTAACGCCGCTGGGTGCTGATTAGCATCGCACGGAAGTGCGCCGCTGATTAGCAACTCCTCCTTTTTGGCGTAGGGGCATTTTTCCCTCTATATCCTACCGCCACAGTCTGCTGATAAGTGCCGCACATAAGTGCGGCATTTATCAGCAGCTCCTTTCTTGGCGTAGGTATATTTTTTTCTTACTGGAAAAAGAAAACGTAAAAAACACTACACTACACTACACAAAATAAAGTTTTACACTACACTACATTGCACATTTACATACCCCATATACTAATCCCTATATAAAAATGGCCTCCAGGGTGTTTTTGGCGGCAGGGGCATACGCTATTCTTGCCTCCGACACCGAAACAGCCAGTGAGGATGAATGGGGGATCCTTCTTTTCTCCATTCATCCTCATCCAGTGACGTGTCTGGGGGTAGCGTAGCGTACGCTGCCCCCCAGACACGTCTTTTCCGCCAGTACAGTCCCAATAAGAGAGGACAGTATGGCGTGAAATTCTACAAACTCTGTGAGAGTACCTCAGGGTACACTTACAGATTTAGGGTACGTGCACACTGCGGAATGGAGAAGGATAACCCTTTGTGCATTCCGCAGCTGGCACCCCTATGCACGGGCGGATTCCGTCATCCGTCCAAAGAATGAACACGTTCATTCTTTGGACAGAGGGCGGCATCCGCCCGTGCATAGAATGGAGTGTGACACGAGCGGAGACGCGCGCCTGCATCAGTCCGCCAGCTGCGGAATGTACAAAGGGTTATCCTTCGCCATTCCGCAGTGTGCACGTACCCTAAGGCTGAGTTCACACTACGTATATTTGAGGCTGTATAGCAACCAAAACAAGGAGTGGATTGAAAACACAGAAAGGCTCTGTTCACACAATGTTGTAATTGAGTGGATGGCCGCCATTTAATGGCAAATATTTGCTGTTATTTTAAAACAACGGCTGTTGTATTGAAATAATGGCCGTAATTTACTGTTATATGACGGCCATCCACTCAATTTCAACATTGTGTGAACAGAGCCTTTCTGTGTTTTCAATCCACTCCTGGTTTTGGTTGCTATGAGGACCAAATACTGCCTGAAATATACATAGTGTGAACATAGCCTTAGAGTGTATGAAGGAAGGGACACTCGAATCCAGCCCCCAGATGCCCCCCCCCCCCCATCCACGGAGTTAGTGGGGACATCGTTCGTGAACTGATCATCCCACTGCTGGATAAAGGTCACCACCTGTACGGGGATAACGTTTATACCAGCACCCCCTCTTCCGGTCCCTCGCTGCCTGAGCTACTGTAGCTTGCGGCATGATCCGAACATATCAGAAGCAGTAATAGAGCCCTAATATTTAGCAGCCATGGAGCGGACCCAGCACTTCTGGATATGAAGGACCCCGTATCGCACCTGGACAACATTTTCTAGGTGACGTCCCCCACACTGGAGAACAGGAGACCCCAGAAGAAGTGCAGAGTGTGGGGTAACAGGGGGATCAGGAAGGACGCCATTTTCCAGTGTGACACCTGTCCTGATCACCCCGGCCTCTGCATACTGGATCGCTCCAAGGCGCACCACACGTCACTGGGGTTCTACATTATCTAAATTCTGTCCCTTATTCCTATTTCAGGGGTCACGTTGATCCGGGGATTATTCTGATCGCCATTATGGAGTCGGGAAGGAATTTTTCCCCTGTGATGAGGCTACTATCGTCTGCCTTATGAGGGTTTTTTGCCTTCCTCTGGATCAACACAGGTTGAATTTGACTCCTGTCCTTTCCAACCTTATAAACTAATAATTGGCCTAATACCCCCAAATAAATGAGAATTGTCCCTTTTCCCCAGCTAAATAGGTATGGCCGCCATTCCCATTAGAGGATGCCATAATGCAATTACAAAGCCTCTGTGCGGCCAGGACAGTAGAAACCCCCCACAAGTGACCCCATTCTGGAAACTACACCCCATAAGGAATCTAACAAGGGGGGCCCCCTGGTGACGGCCACATTTGTGCCTTGAAAATGAAAAAAAAAATTTTTTTTCTTTTCACAGCGCATGTTCTACATATGTGCCCGTTACCAGTGGGGTCCATATGCTCACTGCACCCCTTGTTAGATTCGTTATGGGGTGTAGTTTCCAGAATGAGGTCACTTGTGGGGGGTTTCAAGTGTTTTGGCACCCCAGAGCCTCTGCCAACCTGAAGTGGTACAGTCAAAAATGACCAAGTATAACGGAGCCATTGAAATTCACTAGGCGCTCCCTTATATCTGAGGCTTGTGGTTGCGTCAAATAGCGCAATAGGGCCACATATGGGGTATGTCTATAAACTGCAGAAATGGGGCAATAAATATTGGGGTGCATTTCTCTGGTAATAGGTTTATAATTATGAAAAATATTGGATTACAATAAAATCTCTGCACAGAAAATTAAGATTTTCAAATTTCTTACACACTTCGCTTTTATTTCTGTGACTCCCCTAAAGGGTTAAAAAACTTTCTGGATGTGCTTTTGCAGAGTGTGGGGGTGCAGTTTCTGAAATGGGGTGCTTTGTGGGGCTAACATACAGGCCCCTCAAATACACTTTAAACCTGAACAGGTCCCTAAAAATATCTGATTTTGAAATTTTACTGAAAATTTGGAAATTTGCTGCTAATATTTTAAGCTTCCTATTGTCTAAAAAAAATGAAATATAGTTTAATAAAAGCTATTAACTTAAAGTAGACATGTTGCTAATGCTATTTAATATATAATTTATGTGGCATAACCACTTTCTGTATAAGCAGAAAAGTTTCAAAGTTGGAAAAATGCATTTTTTTTTCACAATTTTTCACGTTATTTTGGATTTTTCATAAAGATTCGTTATAAGTATCGACTCCAATTTACCAGAAATGTAAAGTACCATATGTCACGAGAAAACAATCTCAGAATCAGCCGGATAGGTAAAAGCATCCCGAAGTTATTAATGAATAAAGTGACACAGGTCATATTCATAAAATTTGTCTCTTAAAGCGTAACTGTCATTTCAGGGCCATTTTTCTGAAAACATTAAATATCAACAGTACAAGCGATTATAAGAAACTCTGTAATAGGTTTTATGTACTAAAAGAGTTTCCTTCTGGACTGAAAAAGCAATCTCCCAGCCTCCCCCCCTCACTTCAGAAGAAGCAGGATTTCTGTCACCATTATATGGCTATGGAGAGGGGAGGGGCTGTTAGGAGTGAGTGAGCACGGAGCAGTCCTGCACAGCACAACACCCTGCAATCTTCTCTCAGTAAGTTCATAGATAAGCACTGACCTCTCTGACCCCAGAATCCTGCGGTTTAGGTGCCTAGAGAGTCTACAGACAGCTGACCTTCATGTCACCTCTTCCTGCTCCCTCATCTCCCTCGGCCCCTCCCCCCTCCATAAGGATAGAATGGGAGAGCAGAACCGGTCTTCACTGGCTTCTCTGTAATGAAGACGTGTTTGCGTGATAATGCACAGATAAGAAGTCAGGGGGGGGGAGGCTGGGAGATTGCTTCTTGAGGACAGAAGGAGGTTTTTTTGGCTGATGAAACCTATTACAGAGTTTACTAAAATCGCTTATACTACTGATTTCTGCAATCAAAAAAAAATGTGACAGTTATGCTTTAACCCTTTAAGGACATGGCCCATTTTCGTTTTTACGTTTTCGGTTTTTCCTCCTTGTGTTTAAAAGGTCATAGCACTTGCATTTTTCCACCTAGAAACCCACATGACCCCTTATTTTTTGCGTCACTAATTGTACTTTGCAATTACAGGCTGAATTTTTGCATAAAGCACACTGCGAAACCAGAAAAAAATTCAAAGTGTGGTGAAATTGAAAAAAAAACGCATTTCTTTTATTTGGGGGAAATGTGTTTTTACGCCGTTCGCCCTGTGGTAAAACTGACTTGTTATGCATGTTCCTCAAGTCGTTACGATTAAAACGATATGTAACATGTATAACTTATATTGTATCTGATGGCCTGTAAAAAATTCAAACCGTTGTTAACCAATATACGTTCCTTAAAATCGCCCCATTCCCGGCTTATAGCGCTTTTATCCTTTGGTCTATGGGGCTGTGTCAGGTGTCATTTTTTGCGCCATGATGTGATCTTTCTATCGGTACCTTGATTGCGCATATACGACTTTTTGATCGCTTTTTATTACATTTTTTCTGGATTTGATGCGACCAAAAATGCGCAATTTTGCACTTTGGGATTTTTTTGCGCTGACGCCGTTTACCGTACGAGATCAGTAATGTGATTAATTAATAGTTCGGGCGATTACGCACGCGGCGATACCAAACATGTTTATTTATTTATTTATTTGTTTACTTTTATTTAAAACCTGGGAAAAGGGGGGTGATTCAGACTTTTATTAGGGGAGGGGGCTTTTTACTATTAACAACATTTTATTTTATTTTTTTACACATATACTAGAAGCCCCCCTGGGGTTAGGGTTATTCCCCCCCTGGGGTTAGGGTTATTCCCCCCCCTGGGGTTAGGGTTATTCCTCCTGGGGTTAGGGTTTTTCCCCCCCTGGGGTTAGGGTTATTCCCCCCCCTGGGGTTAGGGTTATTCCTCCCTGGGGTTAGGGTTATTCCCCCCCTGGGGTTAGGGTTATTCCCCCTGGGGGACTTCTAGTATATACACTTGGATCTCTCATTAAGATCTCTGCAGCATAGATATGCTGCAGAGATCCATGAGATCGGCACTCGTTTGCTTTCGGCTGCTGCAGCCGAAAACGAACGAGTGCCGAGCCGAGGACGGCGCCATCTTGGACGCGTCCCCGGCCGGCATCAGTAACGGAGATCGCTCCTCCGGGACAAGGTCCCGGAGGAGCGATCTCCCCCACTAGACCCCAGGGAAACGTTGCCTCCGGTAATCGGAGGCAGCTGTCAACTTTGACAGCTGCCTCCGATTAGCTAATTAGCGGGCACGGCGATCAGACCGTGCCCGCTAATAGCAGCGGTCCCGGGCTACTCGCGGCACCCGGGATCCCGGCACTTCAAAGCGGGGCCGCCGCGCGGCCCCGCTTTGAAGTGCAAGTGAGGACATATGACGTACGCATACGTCCTATGTCCTTAAGAGGTTAAGGCCATTTCAGGCTCTGTCCATAAGGGGTTAAGGTTTCAAGCTCCAAGGCCTCATATTTGGTAATAGCCTTCATAAGACGTATGGAGCACTCACTTAGGGCCTCATTCCACTCTGTGACAAATTCATCACAATACACTTTGGTTGGGAAAAAAAAAGTGTTGTTATTAGTAAAAAGCCCCCTCCCCTAATAAAAGTCTGAATCACCCCCCTTTTCCCAGGTTATAAATAAATAAAAATAAATAAATAAACATGTTTGCTATCGCCGTGTGCGTCATCGCCCAAACTATTAATTAATCACATTCCTGATCTCGCATGGTAAATGGCGCAAGCGCAAAAAAATCCCAGAGTGCAAAATTGCGCATTTTTGGTCGCATCCAATCCAGAAATATTGTAATAAGTGATCTTCGTATATGCGCAATCAAGGTACCGATAGAAAGAACACATCATGGCGCAAAAAATGACACCTGACACAGCCCCATAGACCAAAGGATAAAAGCGTTATAAGGGTGGGTTCATACTATGAAATTCTCGTGGACAATGTCCACGGAATTCCGCAGTATGTCCGCGCGCTTTTCCGCCGGCTCCATAGACGCCATTCTATGGGCTGGCGTATTCCGCTATCCGCCGAAAGAAGTGACATGTCACTTCTGTCAGCGGTTAGCGGAATACACCGGCCTATACAATGGTGTCTATGGAGCCGGCGGAAAGGCGCGCGGCCGTACGTGTGGACAGCTGACGGAATTATGTGGAGTTTATTTGCGAGAATTCCGTAGTATGAACCCAGCCTAAGCCTGGGAATGGAGCGATTGTAAGGAACGTATATTTGTTAACAATGGTTTGAATTTTTTACAGGCCATCAGATAATATAGAAGTTATACATGTTCCTCAAGTCGTTACGATTACAACGATATGTAACATGTATAACAAGTCAGTTTAACCCCAGGGCGAATGGCGTAAAAAGGAAAAAAAATAAATAAATAAAAGATTTTTTTTTTTTCATTTTCACCACACATTGAATTTTTTTCTGGTTTCGCAGTGTACTTTATGAAAAAAATTCCGCCTGTCATTGCAAAGTACAATTAGTGGCGCAAAAAATAAGGGATCATGTGGGTTTCTAGGTGGAAAAATGCAAGTGCTATGGCACTTTGCAAAAATTGAAATTGCCCCGGTCCTCTAAGGGTTAAATGGCTGCATACTATGTGGCTGGTTCCACCACCGAACCTCCAAATACAATAAAACTAAAATATGAATCAAAACAATATAAAAAATGAAAATCTTTGTTTTTTGTTATTTTAGCCCTCTGCTGTTTGCATGTTATTTTCTTTTTCATTTTTATATTGTTTTGATTTATATTTTAGTTTTATTGTATTTGGAGGTTCGGTGGTGGAACCAGCCACATAGTATGCAGTCATTTAATATCACCCCTTACACCTGCATGTTTGAGCTATAAACCAAAACCCCATCAAGTGCGAGGGAGAATGGGGGAGCAACTACTACAGGGGGGGAGGGGGGGGAACAACTGCAGAGAGGGAGGGAGGTATACAGTATGGGGGGACAACTAAAGAGGGGGAGGGAGGTATACAGTATGGGGGGGAACAACTGCAGAGAGGGAGGGAGGTATACAGTATGGGGGGGGCAACTACATGGGGGAGGGAGGTATACAGTATGGGGGGGAACAACTGCAGAGAGGGAGGGAGGTATACAGTATGGGGGGGGCAACTACAGAGGGGGAGGGAGGTATACAGTATGGGGGGGAACAACTGCAGAGAGGGAGGGAGGTATACAGTATGGGGGGGGCAACTACATGGGGGAGGGAGGTATACAGTATGGGGGGGAACAACTACAGAGGAGGAGGGAGGTATACACTATGGGGGGGAACAACTAAAGAGGGGGAGGGAGGTATACAGTATGGGGGGGGAACAACTACAGAGGAGGAGGGAGGTATACAGTATGGGGGGGACAACTAAAGAGGGGGAGGGAAGTATACAGTATGGGGGGGACAACTGCAGAGAGGGAGGGAGGTATACAGTATGGGGGGGCAACTACATGGGGGAGGGAGGTACATAGTATGGGGGGGAACATCTACAGAGGAGGAGGGAGGTAGACAGTATGGGGGGACAACTAAAGAGGGGGAGGGAAGTATACAGTATGGGGGGGAACAACTGCAGAGAGGGAGGGAGGTATACACTATGGGGGGAACAACTAAAGAGGGGGAGGGATGTATACAGTATGGGGGGGGGAACATCTACAGAGGAGGAGGGAGGTATAGAGTATGGGGGGGGGGCAACTACATGGGGGAGGGAGGTATACAGTATTGAGGGGGAACAACTGCAGAGGGGGGAGGGAGGTATATAGTATGGGGGGAACAACTACAGAGGGGAGAGGGAGGTATACAGTATGGGGGGAACAACTGCAGAGGGGGGAGGGAGGTATACAGTATGGGGGGGACAACTACAGAGGGGGGAGGTATACAGTATGGGGGAACAACTACAGAGGGGGGGAGGGAGGTATACAGTATGGGGGGGGGGACAACTACAAAGGGGGAGGGAGGTATACAGTATGGGGGGGAACAACTGCTGAGAGGGGGGGGGAGGGGGTATTCTGCATGGTCACATCCCAGCAGAAACCACCCGCTCATCCAGTCAGTGTCTCACCGCCTGAGTTGGCATATCTTAGCCGCGGCGTGAGTTAGTAGTCACGTGCAGGAGGTGGATCATGAGCAGTAGTGATGACCCTGCTCTGTGAGGGCACGAGGACTGGTAAGTATGACTTCTCTATTATGTTCCCACTCTACCCTGCCCACCCAGGATTTTTACATTTCCCCCAAGTTCTCCTTTAAGGATTAAAAAAAAAAAAAAAAGTTGGTTCCAAAATGATGAGTCCATGGTAGTTATAGATAATTTATTTGAATAGATTTGGATGGATAACTTTATTACAACAGTGTCTGTATATGGTGATAACTTCCTCTTGAAATGTCTGGTAGAAACTTCCTGGGTCACTTCATGAACTTTTACATCTAAATGGAACATAAAAAGTGTTAAACTGGTAAACTGATAAATGGAACTTTAAAGAGATTGTCCAAATTAAAGGGGTTCTCCAGGCTTGAAAAACATGGCGGCTTTCTTCCCGATGCACCACCTCTCCTGTCCATAGGTTGTGTGTGGGGTTTGCAGCTCAGTTCCATTGAAGTGATTAGACCTGACTTGTAATACCACACACAACCTAGGGTGGTGCTGTTTTTTGCGAGTAAGTAGCTTTACTGTTTCTGATCTGAATGCTGCACAAGCTAGTTTCTGCTTGTCACTAATTGGTTCCGCTTGGAGAGTGGTGTGAATAGTTACATATCGCTATGACACGTCAGACAGGTTTTTAAAAATGACTGGTAATCTTTTAAATTGGAGGAACCCCTTAAGTAGATTTTAAACTTTTTTTCTACCTGTAAGCACATTCATTATTGTAACACAACTTATTAGGAAGATATTAGAGATGAGCTTGATCATGTTCGAATCCAATCAGTTGTTGCTATTGTTTCAAAACCAGCCGCTGTTATTTTAAAAACAGTAAAATGACAGTATTGTGTGCGACACCCATTGGATCTATTACTGTCTCATTGTGTAGTATACGTTATCATCACAGCAGAGCCGTATCACACTCCTTTACAAGAGAAGGCTGGCTAAATTTTTTATTAAAGTATTGTATTGCCCCCCAAAAGTTATACAAATCCCCAATATACAGTTATTACGGGAAATGCTTATAAAGTGCTTTTTTCCCTGCACTTACTACTGCATCAAGGCTTCACTTCCTGGATAACATGGTGATGTCACTTCCTGGGTAACATGGTGACGTCACTTCCTGGGTAACATGGTGACTTCACTTCCTGGATAACATGGTGACGTCACTTCCTGGATAACATGGTGACGTCACTTCCTGGATAACATGGTGACGTCACTTCCTGGATAACATGGTGACGTCACTTCCTGGGTAACATGGTGACTTCACTTCCTGGGTAACATGGTGACTTCACTTCCTGGGTAACATGGTGACGTCACTTCCTGGATAACATGGCGATGTCACCTCCTGGATAACATGGGGATGTCAATACTCCCAGAGCTGTGCGGGATGTGGCTGCTGGAGAGGATGATGGCAGGGGGACACTGAGGGACACAGGACACTGGAGGGACACTGAGCGTCTCTCTGCCATCATCCTCTCCAGCCGCCACAGCCCGCACAGCTCTGGGAGTCGGGTCGTGACATCACCATGTTATCCAGGAAGTGACATCACCGTGTTACCCAGGAAGTGAAGCATTGATGCAGTAGTAAGTGCATGGGAAAAAAGCACTATAAGCATTTCCCATAATAAGTGTATATTGGTGATTTGTATAAATTTTGGGGGGCAATACAATACTTTAAGTAAAATTTTAGGGCAACTTCTCCTTTAAGACAAAAGGTAAAGTGTCACTGTCGTTTTAATTTTTTTTTTTTTTGCAGAAAATAGTACAGACGATTTTGAGAAACTTTGTTTGGGTTTATTAGCTGAAAAATGCATTTTTATCATGAAAAAGCAGTTTAAAGCTCTTCTCCCTGTCTTCATGATTGTCTATGGAGAGCCGAGGGGTTAAGGGAGATGAGGCACCAAAACAGGACAACAAAGAGTTAATTTACAGCTACATCACCGGGCTTTCTCCTCTGAAGTCAGCACTGACCTCTCTGACTTCTGAATACCAGCTTTCATACAGCTCCCACCAGGGGTGTTGCTAGGGTCCAAAAACATCCGGGGCCCGGGCCCTCGAGTGCCGTCGTAAGCGGTTAGCCAAGGAGCCCAGTGCAGAAGCTAGTAGCCCCAGTGACCGCTCTATTAGCCCAGCTCTATTGCCGCCACTCATAATAACTGCAACTAAGCAGACACAGGCAGCCACCTGCCCTGGGCTCGGTCATCTGTCATCAGTAGTGGTGCTCACCACTGCCCAGGCAGCTTCTTCCCAGCTCCCCCTGTACACACAGCCTCTGGGAGGTCTGCCCTCGCTCCTATCCTCTAGGCCAGTGTTTCCCAACCTTTCTACCTCGGGGAACTCCTAACAGATAACGTTTTACAAAATGCAATAACCTCACAGGTAATGTCTTCTTTGATCTGAGTTGTTCTCTTTCCCTTTTCCTCTCCATTCAACCCAGACCACCATGATGATTTCTTCCAGCTGCAATTCATCACTTCAGAACCTGCCAGACAAACATATTAGGCGCCACACTTTTCCTTCAACTTCCTTCCCTTTTCCCCTCCTATAGGCTCCCATACAGTAGTAATGCCACTGCCTGGTGTCAGTGAGTAGGTAGGTATGTGTGTTGTCCCTTGTATGTAGGATTCTCTGCTGTGCCCCCATATAGTAATAATGTCCATTGTTGTGCCCCATAGTAATGATGCCTCCTGCTGTGCCCCTATATAGTAATAATACCTCTGCTGTGCCTCCATACAGTAATAATGTCCCCTGATGTGCCCCATATAGTAATGTCTCCTGCTGTGCCCCCATATAGTAATAATGTCTCCTGCTGTGCCCTCCATATAGCAATAATGCCTCCTGCTGTGCCTCCATATAGTAATAATGCCTCCTGCTGTGCCCTCCATATAGTAATATTGTCTCCTGTTGTGCCCTCCATATAGTAATAATGCCTCCTGCTGTGCCCTCCATATAGTAATATTGTCTCCTGTTGTGCCCTCCATATAGTAGTAATGCCTCCTGCTGTGCCCTACATATAGTAATGCCTCCTGCTGTGCCCTCCATATAGTAATGCATCCTGCTGTGCCCCCATATAGTAATAATGCCTCCTGCTGTGCCCTACATATAGTAATAGTGCCTCCTGCTGTGCCCTCCATATAGTAATGTCTCCTGCTGTGTCCTCCATATAGTAATAGTGCCTCCTGCTGTGCCCTCCATATAGTAATGTCTCCTGCTGTGTCCTCCATATAGTAATAATGTCTTCTGTTGTGCCCTCCATATAGTAATAATGCCTCCTACTGTGCCCTACATATAGTAATAATGCCTCCTGCTGTGCCCTACATATAGTAATGTCTCCTGCTGTGCCCCCATAGTAATTAAGTTCCCCTTCTAGTATACAGTAAAAGTACAGTGCAGCTCACCCAAATCTCAGTAACTGAGGGAACCAGACAAGGACACAATACCTGATGCGTCCAACAAACAAACCAAAGTCTGCCCTGTAGGTCACAGAAGCAGTGGGTAAGAATTAATACTTCATAAACACCATTAACACCATTGTAATTACTGAAAACTTATTAAAATCAAAACAATACAGAAAGGAAAAACAATATATATGAAAGTGCAGAATGAATTAGCAAAGATCACCCTTTAGCAGCATTGGAGTACAACTCCTATCATGGAAGATGCTGTCAGCAAATAATAGGGAAGTAGTCCAGAATCTGCTTATTTCGGATGGACCGAAGCACAGTAGTATCAGCGCACAGAATTAAAACAGTCCGATGTGCTGCTTGTTTGGTGAAGTTTATAACAGCACAATGGTGTTAATGGTGTCTATGAAGTATTAATTCTTACCCACTGATTCTTTTACCTAGAGGGCAGACACACACACACACACACATTACCCCACCTGACCCTCCTCCCCCCCACCACACACACACTACCCCCCCTGACCCTCCTCCCCCCCCCAACACACACACACATTACCCCACCTGACCCTCCTCCCCCCCACCACACACACACACACTACCCCCCCTGACCCTCCTCCCCCCCCCAACACACACACACACTACCCCCCCTGACCCTCCTCCCCCCCCCCAACACACACACACATTACCCCACCTGACCCTCCTCCCCCCCCACCACACACACACACTACCCCACCTGACCCTCCCCCCCCCCCCACCACACACACACACACACTACCCCACCTGACCCTCCTCCCCCCCACCACACACACACACACACACACTACCCCACCTGACCCTCCTCCCCCCCCACCACACACACACACACACACTACCCCCCCTGACCCTCCCCCCCCCACCACCACACACACACTACCCCCCCTGACCCTCCTCCCCCCCCCACCACACACACACTACCCCCCCTGACCCTCCCCCCCCCACCACCACACACACACTACCCCCCCTGACCCTCCTCCCCCCCCACCACACACACACTACCCTACCTGACCCTCATCCCCCCCCCTGGGGTAGTGTGTGTGTGGGTGGGGGGTGGGGGACCTGGGGATAGGATTTCTGAATGCAGATAATGGCAGATTTGCCTAATGAACCCAATTACAAAGTTTCTTAAAATTGCCTGGACTATTGATTTCTGCAAAAAAGAAAAACACGACAGTGACACTTTATGCTACTGCTATTATGGACTTTGTTTTTACACCTAAAATGTTAAATCTCACCATCAAGGAAGCTCGAATTTCGTTGAGTTGAGAATATACCCGACCACCCTCTTCAGGACAAACCGCTTTCAAGTCTTCACGACTCAGTTCTAATAGTTGATCACCGCTTAGAACTCCAAGGCACTTTACTGTGCTGTAAAAGAAGAATTGGAGAACTTTTCTTTTTATCTGAAAACATAAATGTTTTTTTAAACTACTTAAAGGGGAACAAATCTACAGAAGAATCTAACCCGCTGATATGTCCCTAATGTGCAGAAGGCGCCGAGGATGAGGGTATGTCTCTTATATTATGTCTCTCACCTTCCTCCTCGGCACCGTTCTCATGTGTTCACATAGAGAGATTTATCGAACAGATTTTTGAGGCCAAAGCCAGGAACAGACTATAAAAAGTGAACAGGTCATAAAAGAAAGACTGAGATTTCTCCTCTTGTCAAATCCAGCACAACCCCCCCCCCCCCCATAGTGCCTTGGGGGCAGGCGGTACTCCTAACAGCCTCCAGTGCTCCTAATGATCTTACTAGACTGAGGAGTAAGGGTATGCCCATCACCCGGTCCGGCTGCGCACCTACCGCTGCTCCCACAGGCTTCATTCTATGGTTCATCAGATTCTGCCGTCCACCCAAAGAAGGAGCGGGTTCATTCTTCAGGCGGGCGGCGGAATCTGCCAAACCATAGAAAAAAGGCCTATGGGAGCAGCAAAGATACGCGCTTGGGCGAGCTGCTGAATCCTCGGCCGGTCATCCTCCTGGATTCCATAGTGTTAGCTTTCTCTTACCCGCTGATAGTTACCCTTTAAGTATATAGAACTTGGCTGCTGTCACCTATGACCTTCTTTATCTTAAAGGGAAACTAACAGCAGGTTAAAAGAATCTAACCTATTATGTTTCCAGAAGAGCGGGGGGCTGAGGAAGAAGCGGGTTTTCTTACCTTCAACCTCAGTATTGTTTTCCTGAAATTCTGCGGCTTATTAGTATGTGTATTGAGCATTACAGTGCACTGGGGGGCAGGACGACAGGCGACACTCTCATCTGCCCAAATGCTTCCTCCTCATGAAGATTCATCTACTCTGCAGTGATGGATGGAGAATCTTCATGAAGAGGAGAAGCAGATGGATCAGTGTGTGGTGTCCCACCACAGGTGTCACCAGTATGTTATACCCTTCACAAAAGTCTGTGCTTAGGTACTACTTCATCACCACATGTACTTTAAGTTTTGCCACAAGATGTCGCTATTGTATGTAACTGTACTTGTATTTTGCACAGCTGCAGGTAACCAAAGGGTTATTGTTTATTGTGATCTGTGCACCAATGAGGACCTTCTCTTCCTCTCTATCTATCCCTGAACTCCTTTCCTTTTCTATGCTTTCTTCTCCACCACTCACAGAAGATATGACATCACCTGTAGAAAGTAGTCCCATGGGGAGAGGAAGTATACTCCCACACTAGTCAGTCTTAGTCTGGTTGTTGAACAGAGAAGACGCAAAACAAGTTGGTCCCTGCTGTGATCCAACTGGGCCCTGGCAAAGCCAGGTCCCCACTCCAGAACTAGTCTCAGTCTTAGACACACTCCTCTCTACTACCCTGAACCTGACGTACAAGCTTCTCTCCACTGTTCTGGACTCTCAGCACAAACTTCTCTCAACTACTCTCAGCTCTGCTACTCTAAGGCTCCTCAGTACAGCTCCTGTCACGTCTACAGTCCACTATCAGCTATTGTACAAAGTATTTTTATAGTAAAGAAGACCTATTTATGCTAACGGGACCCAGTGATTATTACTTCAGCACCTACACAGTAGTTACACCATCCTTGGCTCACCCCCCCTTTCTGTGGGTGGCAGTACCGCCCAAGGGACCCATCACAGCCAGACAGGTCACCAACCACAGGGGAAAGGGTATAGCTCGCCACCGGTATGTCGGTATGTGGTGGTATTAGTCGGTATGTGGTGGTATTAGTTGGTATGTGGCGGTGTTAGTCAGTATGTGGTGGTAATATTTGGTACTTGTAATCTGGTACTGTGTTTTATTGGTCTTAGTATACAGGTATACTATATACTTAGTATACTATGTACACACATACACCTACCAGTAGCATCACTTGGTGAAGGGGGGGGGGGGGGCCCAAGTTGACCTCTCGCACCAGGGCCCAGAAGACATTAGCTACTCCCCTGGTGCTGAGGATGAAGGTGAGAAAACCTCATCCTGCTCGATGGGAATGTAGCGTCTCCTTACCTGCTGCTAGTTTCCCCTCCACCATTCTCCATCTCCTTTTAGATTCTCACTCAGGCTTACCCTCTTAGGGGATGTGCACACTACAGAATCCTGATGGAACACACACCGTGGATTCGGCAGCTCGCACCCGCTCGCTGACTCTGGTGGCTGTGCGCATCTCCGCTGATTCTATAGACTCCATTTTTTGGCAAACTATAGAATGAAGCCTATGGGAGCTGCGGAGCCTGTGACATGTGTTCCACCAGGATTCCGTAGTGTGCACATACCCTTACTGCCAAGTGATTTTACTTTTTTCCTACGTTTTGCACCTCTGGTAACCGGAACCATTTTCCCACCTTTGAGTACAGATAAAATCTACAGTACAAAAAAAAAAAAAATACCCCCCCCCCCTCCCCAGTGCTAACATATAAGTCAACCCCTGACACATAGTTACATGGACAGAGGTGGCTGCAGAGAGCACTGTGTCAGACTGGAGAGAATACACCACTTCCTGCAGGACATACGGCAGCTAATAAGTACTGGAAGACTGGAGAATTTTAAATAAAGGTCATTTCCAAATCTGATTTAAAAAAAATTCTCCACAATACCCCTTTAAGGCAATAATTTTGCCCTCTCAGCTCTGCTCCTGGTTTTGGTTGAAAAAAGACTGAGGGAAATCCTAGGTGTGAGCATGGCCTGACACTCCCCTTCATAGGGTCTTGTACCCTTGTGACCCGTCTCATTAAAACATGACGAAAACTAAGACTATCCAGTTTTCCTTTTTATTATCTCTAAAACTGAGCTGGAGACTGTCTGCTGTAAGAGTGGTGTAAGAGCGAGGACTGCTGGACACCTACATGCGGGAGAAGCCGCTACTCTCTAACCATTCCGTCACTTCCCTTGGCGTGGAGCTTTGCTGCAGCCGGGTCTCCGCTTGTAGGGGAACCTGCTGCTGCAGTGATACAAATGGCAGCTTGTTAGACTTGTCTTATTACATCCTTACCTCTTCAGCTCTTATTATGTTCATTTACCTGGTTATAATCTGTACTCTCCAATATGTTACTGGGTACAAATCCTCTCTGCTGCCGAACGTTCTCCACCATCCACCATTGCCGGCTCTGATCGAGAACCTAAAGGAAATCATTAACTGAGAATCCAGAACACTCTGTATACAGGGAACATTACAAAGTATAGACGGTTTCTGTGTGATGGTTTCATCATTACAAGGTCCTATGGCCGTGCGGAGGTCTGAGGGTATGCTCACACTATGGAACAGGCGAGGACGTTCATCATTACAAGGTCCTATGGCCGTGCGGAGGTCTGAGGGTATGCTCACACTATGGAACAGGCGAGGACGTTCATCATTACAAGGTCACGTGGCCATGCGGAGGTCTGAGGGTATGCTCACACTATGGAACAGGCGAGGACGTTCATCATTACAAGGTCCTATGGCCGTGCGGAGGTCTGAGGGTATGTTCACACTATGGAACAGGCAAGGACGTTCATCATTACAAGGTCACGTGGCCATGCGGAGGTCTGAGGGTATGCTCACACTATGGAACAGGCGAGGACGTTCATCATTACAAGGTCCTATGGCCGTGCGGAGGTCTGAGGGTATGTTCACACTATGGAACAGGCGAGGACGTTCATCATTACAAGGTCCTGTGGCCATGCGGAGGTCTGAGGGTATGTTCACACTATGGAACAGGCGAGGACGTTCATCATTACAAGGTCACGTGGCCATGTGGAGGTCTGAGGGTATGCTCACACTATGGAACAGGCGAGGACGTTCATCATTACAAGGTCCTATGGCCGTGCGGAGGTCTGAGGGTATGCTCACACTATGGAACAGGCGAGGACGTTCATCATTACAAGGTCCTATGGCCGTGCGGAGGTCTGAGGGTATGCTCACACTATGGAACAGGCAAGGACGTTCATCATTACAAGGTCCTGTGGCCGTGCGGAGGTCTGAGGGTATGCTCACACTATGGAACAGGCGAGGACGTTCATCATTACAAGGTCCTATGGCCGTGCGGAGGTCTGAGGGTATGCTCACACTATGGAACAGGCAAGGACGTTCATCATTACAAGGTCCTGTGGCCGTGCGGAGGTCTGAGGGTATGCTCACACTATGGAACAGGCAAGGACGTTCATCATTACAAGGTCCTGTGGCCATGCGGAGGTCTGAGGGTATGCTCACACTATGGAACAGGCGAGGACGTTCATCATTAC
This sequence comes from Dendropsophus ebraccatus, assembly GCF_027789765.1. Taxonomy (NCBI): domain Eukaryota; kingdom Metazoa; phylum Chordata; class Amphibia; order Anura; family Hylidae; genus Dendropsophus; species Dendropsophus ebraccatus. Next base: position 4,852,275 of record NC_091464.1, on the reverse strand, counting down.
AAGGTCCTATGGCCGTGCGGAGGTCTGAGGGTATGCTCACACTATGGAACAGGCGAGGACGTTCATCATTACAAGGTCACGTGGCCATGCGGAGGTCTGAGGGTATGCTCACACTATGGAACAGGCGAGGACGTTCATCATTACAAGGTCACGTGGCCATGCGGAGGTCTGAGGGTATGTTCACACTATGGAACAGGCGAGGACGTTCATCATTACAAGGTCACGTGGCCATGCGGAGGTCTGAGGGTATGTTCACACTATGGAACAGGCGAGGACGTTCATCATTACAAGGTCACGTGGCCGTGCGGAGGTCTGAGGGTATGTTCACACTATGGAACAGGCGAGGACGTTCATCATTACAAGGTCCTATGGCCGTGCGGAGGTCTGAGGGTATGCTCACACTATGGAACAGGCGAGGACGTTCATCATTACAAGGTCCTGTGGCCATGCGGAGGTCTGAGGGTATGCTCACACTATGGAACAGGCGAGGACGTTCATCATTACAAGGTCCTATGGCCGTGCGGAGGTCTGAGGGTATGCTCACACTATGGAACAGGCGAGGACGTTCATCATTACAAGGTCCTATGGCCGTGCGGAGGTCTGAGGGTATGTTCACACTATGGAACAGGCAAGGACGTTCATCATTACAAGGTCACATGGCCATGCGGAGGTCTGAGGGTATGCTCACACTATGGAACAGGCGAGGACGTTCATCATTACAAGGTCCTATGGCCGTGCGGAGGTCTGAGGGTATGTTCATGCAGTGTCCCAGAACATGCAGACTACTACTCCTATTATGGCCATTTCTCTTGCTGTGTCCATGCCTGTTCTGGTAAGTGTTTGCACTGCAACTGCTGCTGGTTTTCCCCTAGTATTCTCTGGTAATGTGTATTCTCATGTATTCCTGTGTATTATTACAGTGTACAGTGGTATGCAAGGCTGTTGATCACGTGACCTGTAACCATGGTTCCTCCAATGGCCGACTAGCTCTGGCCAGGAGCAACCATGTGACCTCCCACTTCCTGCTGACAAGTCAGTTCAGCCCCTGCTTCCAAGCTAGGAGGTTGTGTTGTTCTGTCCTCTCCCACAGAAGAGTGACTGAGTCTGCTGCTGTGTTCAAGTCTTCGGCTGTATCTGCCTGCTCAAGTGTCCGGAGTCTTCTCTCTCATCTGGGTGTCATTCCGTTATCTCTCCTCATCGCTACAAGGATTCACAGCAAGTATTATTCTCAAGCTAATCCACCCAGCAACGTTATTCCTCTCATACTCCTACTCCCATCATCCGGCACGTATTCTCACAGCCTATGCAGCACCACTCCTGCTTTATTTGTCAAAGCCTGCTATATACCCGGTTGCATCCGGACAGAACTGTTGCTACTAGTTACCTCATCTATAATAAAACCGCTGTTACTGAACCCTGGCATTGGTGTCCACTAACTGGTGCCCTGACTAAGTGCAGCGAAGAATCGCATGCCCATCATCACCCGCAGATTCCACAGACCGGCCCTACAGCTGTGCCGCCCTCAGGCCTATACCGTGACAAGTATAACCCCTGCAGCTGCCCCGGTCATTGCCCGCTCATAACACCAGCACTGCGGAAGTGGCCCCCAGGGGCCAGGGCATCGCACTCACACTATGGAACAGGCGAGGACGTTCATCATTACAAGGTCACGTGGCCATGAGGAGGTCTGAGGGTATGCTCACACTATGGAACAGGCGAGGACGTTCATCATTACAAGGTCCTATGGCCGTGCGGAGGTCTGAGGGTATGCTCACACTATGGTACAGACGAGGACGTTCATCATTACAAGGTCACGTGGCCATGCAGAGGTCTGAGGGTATGCTCACACTATGGAACAGGCAAGGACGTTCATCATTACAAGGTCCTATGGCCGTGCGGAGGTCTGAGGGTATGCTCACACTATGGAACAGGCGAGGACGTTCATCATTACAAGGTCACGTGGCCATGAGGAGGTCTGAGGGTATGCTCACACTATGGTACAGACGAGGACGTTCATCATTACAAGGTCACGTGGCCATGCGGAGGTCTGAGGGTATGTTCACACTATGGAACAGGCGAGGACGTTCATCATTACAAGGTCCTATGGCCGTGCGGAGGTCTGAGGGTATGCTCACACTATGGTACAGGCAAGGACGTTCATCATTACAAGGTCCTATGCTCTTTCTCTTATTCATGTGCAATGTACTGTACTTTTTTGAGCATTTTATTTTATTTAGTTTTTTTCCACATTGAAAGTAGTGGGAGTTTAAAAGAGACAGATTTTGTTTTTTCAGAGTAGTTCTTACTCTTCAGATTTGCCAGGTAACTATGTTAAATGGAAAAACGCCCTATACGTATCTAGTCGCTTCGCCGGCCGTGGCTGCCTCTGTGTCGGTCCCCGCTGCCTCTGTGTCGGTCCCCGCTGCCTCTGTGTCGGTCCCCGCTGCCTCTGTGGTCGGTCCCCGCTGCCTCTGTGGTCGGTCCCGCTGCCTCTGTGTCGGTCCCGCTGCCTCTGTGGTCGGTCCCCGCAGCCTCTGTGTCGGTCCCCGCTGCCTCTGTGGTCGGTCCCCGCTGCCTCTGTGTCGGTCCCCGCTGCCTCTGTGTCGGTCCCCGCTGCCTCTGTGACGGTCCCTGCTGCCTCTGTGTCGGTCCCCGCTGCCTCTGTGTCGGTCCTCGCTGTGCCGCTCTTTCTTGTGTCTGTGCAGCACTAGGCCCTCCCCGCAGCCATACAGGGGTCAGTGCCTGCGGACGGCGGCTTCATTACAATATTCATACAGTTCCCCCTGCACCATGTCAGAGATGCTGACCGGGGGGGGATAGTCCGTTCCTGGCATTCCACGTCCGTGTGGCCTCAGATTTACTTCCTGCTTTGCTCAGGAGAGAAAGCTTTATAGTGATAGTGTCCCCCCCTCCCTCCTCCATACCTGGGGGTCTCAGCCCCTCTTCAGCTTATATTCTGGACATTTCAGATCTTACCGTATAAAGGATTTCTTGGTGGTCTCTCCCCTCAAAACTGCATGTTATTGTTGGTGGACAGCGCCGTATGGGCGGGGCTTCACGGCCATCATGCTCTGTATCCCCACCTACATTTGCACCTTCCAGGTGACATCACCGGCATGTAGGCCGCACCCTCTCCGCTGCATCATACAAATGGGCTGCCCTAGAGGCATAGACCCCTCCCCCTCAGTGACTGCTGAATGGGAGGGGCGGGGCCTAGGCCTCTAGGTAGTCGCGGAGGGGGGCCCAGGTGGCAATGTAGAAGGGAATATGGGGTGTGACAGCCGTGAAGCCCGCCCCTACGGCACTCTTCACCACCAATAACATACATGCATTTTTGAGAGACCACCAAGAAATCCTTTATACAAAGAACTCTGGATATGGAAAAGAGGGGACACTATCACTTTAAGCCGTCCTGCTATCTCTCCCCGTGCACCCACGCCTGTCCGTATACCGGAGCTGGACACACAAGTCCATTGATATATAGCCATCCTGGCGGATTATTTCTATGTATGACAATGGCCGATCAATGTCATGTCCCTGCCAGACATCTGCAGCCAATCATTTATTCAGGAGGTTTTGTTTGATCCTTCAGGGCCCCTGTAGTTAGAAGCATCGGCCCGTCGTCTTGGTTACGTCGTACCACGCCCACATTAAGGTCCCTACCTACTCCACCTGGAGCGTAGGTAAGGAGAACCCGGAGCAGAGACCGGTGGACGCAGCAAGTAAGCTTACACATTACCGTTACACACCACCATTATACATTACCGTTACACAATACCATTATACACCACCATTATACACCACCATTACACACCACCATTACACACCACCATTATACACCACCATTATACACCACCATTATACACCACCATTACACACCACCATTATACACCACCATTACACACCACCATTATACACCACCATTACACACCACCATTACACACCACCATTATACACCACCATTACACACCACCATTACACACCACAATTACACACCACCATTATAAACCACCATTATACACCACCATTACACACCACCATTATACACCACCATTACACAATACCATTACACACCACCATTATACACCACCATTACACACCACCATTACACACCACCATTATACACCACCATTATACACCACCATTATACGCCACCATTATACGCCACCATTACACACCACTGTTACACACCACCATTACACACCACCATTACACACCACCATTACACACCACCATTATAAACCACCATTATACACCACCATTACACACCACCATTACACACCACCATTACACACCACCGTTACACACCACCATTATAAACCACCATTATACACCACCGTTACACACCACCATTACACACCACCATTACACAATACCATTATACACCACCATTACACACCACCATTACACACCACCATTACACACCACCATTATACACCACCATTATACACCACCATTACACACCACCATTACACACCACTGTTACACACCACCATTACACACCACCATTACACAATACCATTATAAATCACCATTATACACCACCATTATACACCACCATTACACAATACCATTATACACCACCATTACACACCACCATTATACACCACCATTACACACCACCATTATACACCACCATTATACACCACCATTATACACCACCATTATACACCACCATTACACACCACCATTACACACCACCATTATACACCACCATTATACACCACCATTACACAATACCATTATACACCACCATTACACACTACCATTACACACTACCATTATACACCACCATTATACACCACCATTATACACTACCATTACACACCACCGTTACACACTACCATTATACACCACCATTACACAATGCCATTACACAATACCATTACACACCACCATTATACAATACCATTACACACAACCATTACACACTACCTTTATACAATACCATTATACACCACCATTATACACCACCATTACACACTACCATTACACATTACCGTTACACACCACCATTACACAGTACCATTACACACTACCATTATACACCACCATTACACACCACCATTATACACCACCATTATACAATACCATTACACACCACCATTATACACCACCATTACACACCACCATTACACACCACCATTACACACCACCATTACACACCACCATTACACACCACCATTATACACCACCATTATACACCACCATTACACACCACCATTACACACCACCATTATACACCACCATTATACACCACAATTACACACCACCATTATAAACCACCATTATAAACCACCATTATACACCACCATTACACACCACCATTATACACCACCATTACACAATACCATTATACACCACCATTATACACCACCATTACACACCACCATTACACACCACCATTATACGCCACCATTATACACCACCATTATACGCCACCATTACACACCACCATTATAAACCACCATTATACACCACCATTACACACCACCATTACACACCACCATTACACACCACCGTTACACACCACCATTACACACCACCATTACACACCACCATTATAAACCACCATTATACACCACCATTACACACCACCATTACACACCACCATTACACACCACCATAATAAACCACCATTATACACCACCATTACACAATACCATTATACACCACCATTACACACCACCATTATACACCACCATTACACACCACCATTACACACCACCATTATAAACCACCATTATACACCACCATTACACACCACCATTACACACCACCATTACACACCACCATTACACACCACCGTTACACACCACCATTATAAACCACCATTATACACCACCGTTACACACCACCATTACACACCACCATTACACAATACCATTATACACCACCATTATACACCACCATTACACACCACCATTACACACCACCATTACACACCACCATTATACACCACCATTATACACCACCATTACACACCACCATTACACACCACTGTTACACACCACCATTACACACCACCATTACACACCACCATTACACACCACCATAATAAACCACCATTATACACCACCATTACACAATACCATTATACACCACCATTACACACCACCATTATACACCACCATTACACACTACCATTATACACCACCATTACACACTACCATTACACATTACCGTTACACACCACCATTACACAGTACCATTACACACTACCATTATACACCACCATTACACACCACCATTATACACCACCATTATACAATACCATTATACACCACCATTATACACCACCATTACACACCACCATTACACACCACCATTACACACCACCATTATACACCACCATTATACAATACCATTACACACCACCATTATACACCACCATTATACACCACCATTACACACCACCATTATACATTACCGTTATACACCACCATTACACACCACCATTACACACCACCATTATACACCACCATTTTACACCACCATTACACATTACCGTTACACACCACCATTATACACCACCATTACACACCACCATTATACACCACCATTATACATTACTGTTACACACCACCATTATACACCACCATTATACATTACTGTTACACACCACCATTATACACCACCATTATACACCACCATTATACACCACCATTACACAATACCATTATACACCACCATTATACACCACCATTACACACCACCATTATACACCACCATTACACAATACCATTATACACCACCATTACACAATACCATTATACACCACCATTACACAATACCATTACACACCACCGTTACACACTACCATTATACACCACCATTATACATTACCGTTACACACCTCCGTTACACACTACCATTATACACCACCATTATACACCACCATTACACAGTACCATTACACAATACCATTATACACTACCATTACACACAACCATTACACACTACCTTTATACAATACCGTTATACACCACCATTACACATTACCGTTACACACCACCATTACACACCACCATTACACATTACCATTACACAGTACCATTACACACCACCATTACACACTACCATTATACACCACCATTACACACCACCATTACACAACATGATACAAGTGTTACTATCCTCCATGTACAGCTAGAGCCGGTGTAATACAACATGATACAAGTGTTACTATCCCCCATGTACAGCTAGAGCCGGTGTAATACAACATGATACAGGTGTTACTTTCCCCCATGTACAGCTAGAGCCGGTGTAATATAACATTATACAGGTGTTACTATCCTCCATGTACAGCTACAGCCGGTGTAATATAACATGATACAGGTGTTACTATCCTCCATGTACAGCTACAGCCGGTGTAATATAACCTGATACAGGTGTTACTATCCTCCATGTACAGCTAGAGCCGGTGTAATATAACATGATACAGGTGTTACTATCCTCCATGTACAGCTAGAGCCGGTGTAATATAACATTATACAGGTGTTACTATCCTCCATGTACAGCTAGAGCCGGTGTAATATAACATTATACAGGTGTTACTATCCTCCATGTACAGCTAGAGCCGGTGTAATATAACATGATACAGGTGTTACTATCCTCCATGTACAGCTAGAGCCGGTGTCATATAACATGATACAGGTGTTACTATCCCCCATGTACAGCTAGAGCCGGTGTAATATAACCTGATACAGGTGTTACTATCCCCCATGTACAGCTAGAGCCGGTGTAATATAACATGATACAGGTGTTACTATCCTCCATGTACAGCTAGAGCCGGTGTCATATAACATGATACAGGTGTTACTATCCCCCATGTACAGCTAGAGCCGGTGTAATATAACATTATACAGGTGTTACTATCCCCCATGTACAGCTACAGCCGGTGTAATATAACATTATACAGGTGTTACTATCCCCCATGTACAGCTAGAGCCGGTGTAATATAACATGATACAGGTGTTACTATCCTCCATGTACAGCTAGAGCCGGTGTAATATAACATTATACAGGTGTTACTATCCTCCATGTACAGCTAGAGCCGGTGTCATATAACATGATACAGGTGTTACTATCCCCCATGTACAGCTAGAGCCGGTGTAATATAACATTATACAGGTGTTACTATCCTCCATGTACAGCTACAGCCGGTGTCATAGACATGATACAGGTGTTACTATCCTCCATGTACAGCTACAGTCGGTGTAATATAACATGATACAGGTGTTACTATCCTCCATGTACAGCTACAGTCGGTGTAATATAACATGATACAGGTGTTACTATCCTCCATGTACAGCTAGAGCCGATGTAATATAACATGATACAGGTGTTACTATCCTCCATGTACAGCTACAGTCGGTGTAATATAACATGAGACAGGTGTTACTATCCCCCATGTACAGCTAGAGCCGATGTAATATAACCTGATACAGGTGTTACTATCCCCCATGTACAGCTAGAGCCGGTGTAATATAACATTATACAGGTGTTACTATCCTCCATGTACAGCTACAGCCGGTGTCATAGACATGATACAGGTGTTACTATCCTCCATGTACAGCTACAGTCGGTGTAATATAACATGATACAGGTGTTACTATCCTCCATGTACAGCTACAGTCGGTGTAATATAACATGATACAGGTGTTACTATCCTCCATGTACAGCTAGAGCCGATGTAATATAACATGATACAGGTGTTACTATCCTCCATGTACAGCTACAGCCGGTGTAATATAACATTATACAGGTGTTACTATCCCCCATGTACAGCTAGAGCCGGTGTAATATAACATTATACAGGTGTTACTATCCTCCATGTACAGCTACAGCCGGTGTAATATAACATGATACAGGTGTTACTATCCTCCATGTACAGCTAGAGCCGGTGTAATATAACATGATACAGGTGTTACTATCCTCCATGTACAGCTAGAGCCGGTGTAATATAACATGATACAGGTGTTACTATCCTCCATGTACAGCTAGAGCCGGTGTAATATAACATGATACAGGTGTTACTATCCCCCATGTACAGCTACAGCCGGTGTAATATAACATGATACAGGTGTTACTATCCCCCATGTACAGCTAGAGCCGGTGTAATATAACATTATACAGGTGTTACTATCCTCCATGTACAGCTACAGCCGGTGTCATAGACATGATACAGGTGTTACTATCCTCCATGTACAGCTACAGTCGGTGTAATATAACATGATACAGGTGTTACTATCCTCCATGTACAGCTACAGTCGGTGTAATATAACATGATACAGGTGTTACTATCCTCCATGTACAGCTAGAGCCGGTGTAATATAACATGATACAGGTGTTACTATCCTCCATGTACAGCTACAGTCGGTGTAATATAACATGAGACAGGTGTTACTATCCCCCATGTACAGCTAGAGCCGATGTAATATAACCTGATACAGGTGTTACTATCCCCCATGTACAGCTAGAGCCGGTGTAATATAACATTATACAGGTGTTACTATCCTCCATGTACAGCTACAGCCGGTGTCATAGACATGATACAGGTGTTACTATCCTCCATGTACAGCTACAGTCGGTGTAATATAACATGATACAGGTGTTACTATCCTCCATGTACAGCTACAGTCGGTGTAATATAACATGATACAGGTGTTACTATCCTCCATGTACAGCTAGAGCCGATGTAATATAACATGATACAGGTGTTACTATCCTCCATGTACAGCTACAGCCGGTGTAATATAACATTATACAGGTGTTACTATCCCCCATGTACAGCTAGAGCCGGTGTAATATAACATTATACAGGTGTTACTATCCTCCATGTACAGCTACAGCCGGTGTAATATAACATGATACAGGTGTTACTATCCTCCATGTACAGCTAGAGCCGGTGTAATATAACATGATACAGGTGTTACTATCCTCCATGTACAGCTAGAGCCGGTGTAATATAACATGATACAGGTGTTACTATCCTCCATGTACAGCTAGAGCCGGTGTAATATAACATGATACAGGTGTTACTATCCCCCATGTACAGCTACAGCCGGTGTAATATAACATGATACAGGTGTTACTATCCTCCATGTACAGCTAGAGCCGGTGTAATATAACATGATACAGGTGTTACTATCCTCCATGTACAGCTAGAGCCGGTGTCATATAACATTATACAGGTGTTACTATCCCCCATGTACAGCTAGAGCCGGTGTAATATAACATGAGACAGGTGTTACTATCCTCCATGTACAGCTAGAGCCGGTGTAATATAACATGATACAGGTGTTACTATCCTCCATGTACAGCTACAGCCGGTGTAATATAACATTATACAGGTGTTACTATCCTCCATGTACAGCTACAGCCGGTGTAATATAACATGATACAGGTGTTACTATCCTCCATGTACAGCTACAGCCGGTGTAATATAACATGATACAGGTGTTACTATCCTCCATGTACAGCTAGAGCCGGTGTAATATAACATGATACAGGTGTTACTATCCCCCATGTACAGCTACAGCAGGTGTCATATAACATGATACAGGTGTTACTATCCCCCATGTACAGCTAGAGCCGGTGTAATATAACATGATACAGGTGTTACTATCCCCCATGTACAGCTAGAGCCGGTGTCATATAACATTATACAGGTGTTACTATCCCCCATGTACAGCTACAGCAGGTGTCATATAACATTATACAGGTGTTACTATCCTCCATGTACAGCTACAGCCTGTGTAATATAACATGATACAGGTGTTACTATCCCCCATGTACAGCTACAGCAGGTGTAATATAACATGATACAGGTGTTACTATCCTCCATGTACAGCTACAGCCGGTGTAATATAACATGATACAGGTGTTACTATCCTCCATGTACAGCTAGAGCCGGTGTAATATAACATGATACAGGTGTTACTATCCCCCATGTACAGCTACAGCAGGTGTCATATAACATGATACAGGTGTTACTATCCTCCATGTACAGCTAGAGCCGGTGTAATATAACATGATACAGGTGTTACTATCCCCCATGTACAGCTACAGCAGGTGTCATATAACATGATACAGGTGTTACTATCCTCCATGTGCTGATTGGTTGTTCCGTATTATAACGTATGCTCTCCGACATCAGGTTAAAAAAATAAACATCCCGCAGAAGCGTATAGCATTGCTTACCTGTCTCCCCCGATTTTGAAACCACCAGAAAAGTATTTGTTTTGGGTGTAATTTGTGTATTTTGTGGTTGAGCAGTTGTTTAGTACCACAATTTGCAGAATGCATTGCTTTCCCCCATCACTATCCCCGCACCCTGCCCGCTCCCACTGCACTCCTGCCAATCCCCGGTGCAGAGCCGCTGCAGCACATCTCATCTTCCTGCAGACCTTTACTGGTTGCAGCACCCGCTGCATTCACTCCCTGTCTGCTTTTGCATTATTTGTCACAGAGCGTATTTGTAATCTCGCTGCGCTCTCGCTATAAGGTATTTACGTGTTTGTGCATATTACAGGGAGATGATGCTTTTGGCTATAGGGGCTGCTCAGAGCTGGTGACATCACACAGGGGGCGGGGCTAGATGATGATACATGATGATAATAGTAAAATGCATTGGAGGGTTGATGGTTGTTAGTGTCCTTGGGATATTATATGTGTTTTTCATTAAAGATGTGAATCAAGTATATATTGTATACTCTGAGGTTATTTGGGTTATAAACCTTCATAAGAGGTGGGAGGAGGCTGCACTGCCCCTGCCCACCCATCAGGCGAGGGGGGGTATAGCAGGTGTACAGTCTGGGCCCCAGTGCTGCCTCCACGTTTCGTACATGTCTTATACATGAGCATATATTGTATATATTGTATACTAGAAAATGTACCCGGCGCTGCCCGGGTATAAAGTGTCAGTGTGTTAATTAGATTTGTTCTAAGGTGCCCAGGAGGCCAAGCTAAAGGTATTGTTTCATCTGAGTTAATCAGTGGAATTAGTGTATACCTGTAGTGCATAGTTGGAGGGGTTCTGTATACCCACAATGTATAGTTTTTAGGGGTCTCGCATATCTGTAGTGCATAGTTGGGGGGGCTGTATACCTATAGTATATAGTTGAGGGAGGTCCTGTATACCTGCAGTGTACAGTTGGTGAAGGTCCTGTATAGTTTGGGGGTCCTGTATACCTGAAGTATATAGTTGGTGGAGGTCCTGTATACCTGTAGTATATAGTTTTGGGGTCCTGTATACCTGTAGTGTAAAGTTTGGGGTCCTGTATACCTGTAGTATATAGTTTTGTGGAGGTCCCATGCACTTGTAGTGTATAGTTTTGCGGTCCTGTATACCTGTAGTGTCCTGTATACCTGCAGGGTTGTATTTACCCGTATGGCAGTGTTATTCAGTCACAGTGTGTCGGTATTGGTCAGGTCTGGTGTGGCGGTGTTATCCAGTCACGGTATGGTGGTATTGGTCAGGTCTGGTATGGCAGTGTTATCCAGTCACAGTATGGCGGTATTGGTCAGGTCTGATATGATGGTGTTATCCAGTCACAGTATGGTGGTATTGGTCAGGACTGGTGTGGCGGTGTAACCCAGTCACAGTTTGCCGGTATTGGTCAGGTCTGGTATGGCACTGTTATCCAGTCACAGTATGGTGGTATTGGTCAGGTCTGGTATGACAGTGTTATCCAGCACAGTATAGCGGTATTGGTCAGGTCTGGTGTGGCGGTGTTATCCATTCACAGTATGACGGTATTGGTCAGGTCTGGTGTGGCAGTGTTATCCAGTCACAGTATGGCGGTATTGGTCAGGTCTGGTGTGGCGGTGTTACGCAGTCACAGTATGGCGGTATTGGTCAGGTCTGGTATGGAGGTGTTATCCAGTCACAGTATGGCGGTATTGGTCAGGTCTGGTATGGAGGTGTTATCCAGTCACAGTATGGCGGTATTGGTCAGGTCTGGCAGTGTTATCCAGTCACAGTATGGCGGTATTGGTCAGGTCTGGTATGGCAGTGTTATCCAGCACAGTATGGCGGTATTGGTCAGGTCTGGTGTAGCAGTGTTACCCAGTCACAGTTTGGTATACCTGTTGTGCCCTGTATATACATGTACTGTATGGATGGAGTAGGGGGTCCTGTATATATGTACTGTATAGATGGAGTAGGGGGTCCTGTATAGATGGAGTAGGGGGTCCTGTATATACATGTACTGTATAGATGGAGTAGGGGGCCCTGTATATACATGTACTGTATAGATGGAGTAGGGGGTCCTGTATATACATGTACTGTATAGATGGAGTAGGGGGTCCTGTATACATGTACTGTATAGATGGAGTAGGGGGTCCTGTATACATGTACTGTATAGATGGAGTAGGCGGTCCTGTATACATGTACTGTATAGATGGAGTAGGCGGTCCTGTATACATGTACTGTATGGATGGAGTAGGGGGTCCTGTATATATGTACTGTATAGATGGAGTAGGGGGTCCTGTATAGATGGAGTAGAGGGTCCTGTATATACATGTACTGTATAGATGGAGTAGGGGGCCCTGTATATACATGTACTGTATAGATGGAGTAGGGGGTCCTGTATATACATGTACTGTATAGATGGAGTAGGGGGTCCTGTATACATGTACTGTATAGATGGAGTAGGGGGTCCTGTATACATGTACTGTATAGATGGAGTAGGCGGTCCTGTATACATGTACTGTATAGATGGAGTAGGGGGTCTACCAGTTATTACTGTGGATGTTGTGAGGCAGCTTCCCTAGCAACCATTGCTCCCTGTGAAAATGAAAGCAGTAATCCTATTGGTTGCTAAGGCTCCAACTGCCGTGTCTGCTGCAGCTAATTATATCACCTGTGTGTGCAGTGAGGAGATTTTCCCATTCATCTCTATGAGGCGCCTCTTTCCCCTCCCCCTCCCCTCCTGTACATCTGGCGGGGACGGGACCTTCGCAATAACCTTCTCGGGCACCCAATGTATCTGTGGGCCAAATTTGGGGTCAAACGGTTCAGGTGTTTGGAAGTCTATAGAGGACGGACAGACAGACAGACAGACAGAAGGACAGACAGACAGACAGACAGAAGGACAGACAGACAGACAGACTTTGATTTTTATGATATAGATATTTGCCATCACAGGTAATGTTGCTTGGGAAAGAGGTTAAATCATCAATCTATTCTCCCTCCATGTTGTGTAGCGCCCTCCTTACCTTCACACTGTCGCCTTTCTTCACTGACAGCTCCTGCTGATTCCTGGCATCAAAGTCATAAGCGACTTTCATCTCAACTGGCTGGACGTGTCTGTAAGAGATGAGGTGTAATAAAGTCATTAGTAGGGCTAGACCCGCCGCCATATTGCCCCTGCTGGACCCCAACATCTGGGTCCTATTACACAGGGCCCAATCAGGCAGAATCGGGCAGATATCGCCCGGTGTAATAAAAACAACCATCAGCCATCGGTACACAGAAAGGTCACCCTGATATTTCCCTGTTTGTGGCCTGATACTACTGAGTGGGACTTAAGGGTCTATGTATCAGGGGTATCAGGAGGTTTGGTGATCTCCTCACTAGGATGCCCCCCTCAGCAATGAGTTTCCTTCCCTGAAGGGATTTCTGGCTATTCCCGTGTGTTAAGGCTCCACGAATCCCTGTCTTTGCTTATTGAAAGAGTATAGAAAATAATAATGTTATACTTACCTCTCCACACTCCTCCTGTGTCTTCCTGTGTCTTCCTGTCCATTACCGCTGATCCGCTGACACTTCCTAACCTGTCTGTGCAGTGACAGGCCACTCAGTCAGTCATTGGCCGTAAGGCTCTCCTGTCTCAGTCAGTCATTGGCCGTGGGGCTCTCCTGTCTCAGTCAGTCATTGGCCGTGGGGCTCTCCTGTCTCAGTCAGTCATTGGCCGTGGGGCTCTCCTGTCTCAGTCAGTCATTGGCCGTGGGGCTCTCCTGTCTCAGTCAGTCATTGGCCGTGGGGCTCTCCTGTCTCAGTCAGTCATTGGCCGTAAGGCTCTCCTGTCTCAGTCAGTCATTGGCTGTGGGGCTCTCCTGTCTCAGTCAGTCATTGGCCGTGGGGCTCTCCTGTCTCAGTCAGTCATTGGCCGTAAGGCTCTCCTGTCTCAGTCAGTCATTGGCCGTGGGGCTCTCCTGTCTCAGTCAGTCATTGGCCGTGAGGCTCTCCTGTCTCAGTCAGTCATTGGCTGTGGGGCTCTCCTGTCTCAGTCAGTCATTGGCCGTGAGGCTCTCCTTTCTCAGTCAGTCATTGGCCATGGGGCTCTCCTGTCTCAGTCAGTCATTGGCTGAGTGGCCTGTCACTGCAGAGAGCAGCTTCAGAAGTGCCAGCGGTAAACGGGAAAGAGACAGGGAGACACCGGAGGAGTGTGGAGAGGTAAGTATAACTTGAGTATCTTCTATATACGCAGCAAGGTCTGCATGGACATCACTAACTTTCCCCACGCAGCGGGACACTGAATATAGACTCGATCTTAGCCCGATGTTCTCCAGGTTCAGGTTTTGCTGCAGGACACCAGGAGATGACTAGCGTTACATACCGGTTGATGGGTGGTGTTTTGCTGCTTTGTTGAACCTAGATATTAAATATCAACATAAAAAAGATTAAAAAAAGAAACACAATAGTAAACGAGAGAAAACAAGTAACAGACTTTCCAAAACCAGCGCTCCTGCTCCTCCTGAGCTGTCTGGAATGATTGCAGATCTGCTCCATTTCCTGGACAGGTGTGGGTGGCTCCGCTTCTGGTTGGCAGTGCCCGGGTGAACATTGTCATTAATAGGAAACTATTAGTCTGGCAACAAATTGGCTTAAATGGCTCCTCAGAGTCCCCCCCCCCCCCCCCCTCCAATGTAGTTTGGCCGGCACAATAAGTGGACATTGATTGGAATTGCTTGCGTGGCAAATATCCCCAGTCATGTTCTAAGACTCCTGGTTAGATCCTTGGCTTGGATTTGGTTTGATTTAGACCGTGTAAAGTATAACTGAGGCATGAGGCGTGTGTCTGGGGTATTCTATCACTTTGGGGTATTATTCACCTATAGAACACTGATAGAGCTATTAGGATATTGAGTATATTTGTGAATGACTATCTCGGCCTGAGCATGTTGTTGGGGGGCTTCCCCGTCATTGATATATATGTGTGTTGCCTCCCCCGGTGGGCCTGTCCCCAGTGCTCCGGGTGGTGCTTGGAAAAAGACCGGCGCCGGGCACGGGAAGCAGCGGTGTCAGAAAATAAAGGACCGCACTACCGGGACCCCCAAACCGGCGCTGAGCGGATTAGGTTAAATAAAAAGTACCGTAGCTGATGGTCCATTCACTGTAATGTTTTCTGCAGGGGCAGTTGTACTTTTTACAGGCACCCTTCCTTTTACAATGTAATGTGTGAACAGACGGTCGTTGTTTGCATTGACTTCAATGGGAATTGTTGAGTTTTAAAAACTGGACGTTATTTTAAAGGGCCGCTGTCTTTTGTAAAAATATTTGACACAACATAGAGACAGGTGAAAAGTCCGGGTCTATTTCCTATTTCCTGTCTACCTGATGGACTTACCTCCGATTGGGGTTGGCCGTTACTGGGTACGGACGCTGGAGGACTCCACCCATCTGAGAATGTAGGGATATATGGGGGAACGCTCCTTCCATTCGGACTGTCTTCTCTATATTGTACACATGAAGTAAGAGAAATGTAATAGAGTGAAACCTCACGAGAAGACAACCACTTTGCCAAGACCTCACCCCCATCTAGATTATATATATATATATTTATATTTATTTTTTCTCCTGTGACAGATTTTCCTCCCGTTATAGTGTGTGACTGCTGGCCGCCTATCAGCTGACCAACAAACCCCTTTACTCTCAGCAGGTTAGAGGACCCTGACGTGCTCTTAGGTCCCTATTGCTGGGGACCTGTCCCAATCCCCAGGGACCTGTCCCGACCCCCGCAGCTCCTCTCACATCTTTCCCAAGTTAGAAGAGACAAAAGTCCTCTCCACTATTTCTCTTCATGCAGAAACGTTGACGTTGCGGATCTCTGCGGCTGTCTCTGTGTTACCATTACCTTGTCCTTAACCAGGGGTCCCCCAGACTCTCCCATAGTTTCCTCTCTTTCTCTGTAACACAGGAGCTCAGTAGCAGGATTGCTCTTTGTGTAAGGAAAGGAGACAGCACGGCGCTGGCGGTGTTCTTCCCGGGACATTTGGATAGGATCTGTAATGGAGCGCAGTATTTATTGGATAATCTGTACGGTATTATCTACGTGTGATATAATATGGGAGGGACGTTACCGTGGGTAGGATGTCCATCAATATGTGGACTAATTCTGGTGCAGTTGGCTGATACATCTGCTCTTGGGCTTTTGCCTGTTGGGATATGATGATATAAATGAAGCATGCGGGTAGCATGTTACTTCCAGGCATAAATACTCCGGATTTACCAACTAATAATTACATGTGTGGTGTCTCACCATGGGTGTTTCTACTTTGAACATCCCTCGAAAAGCCTGGTACTTCAAAAGTAAAGTGGTGTAGTCATATATAAGTTTTGCCACTAGATGTCAGTACTATGTATATTTTTGTATATATGTTGCACAGCTGTAGTCATGTAAGGGTTACTGTATTGTATTTTTTGATTCTGTACACCAATGAGAGAGACTTTTCTGCTACCTGCTACCTGCTGCTACCCATCCCTGTTCTTTTTTTCTTCTGACACTCTCTTCTCCACCACTCACAGGAGCTGTTACATACACCCTGTAGGAAGTAGTCACATGGGGAGAAGAGCTTAGCCAGTAACTTGGCTCTGCCAGGTTCTCTGTTCAGGACAGAGCAGCTGTAGTGTATTGACACGTATGGAGAACACAGAGACTTTCTTTTCTAAAGCAACAGTTCTACCTACGATACAGTGCTAAACAAACAAAAGAGAGGACAAGTTAAGGATCACCCCAACCCACGCCGTGAACATCTCAACACAGTGCAGGACAGTATCCTAGACAGAGAAACTGATCCGGATAGAGCAAAGCAGCCAAGAGCCTACGTACTCTCTCACAGTGCAGGTGACACCCTCTGACACTTTTCTCAACTCAGGTAACTAGGACTGGGGCTTGTGTCACCCTGGCAGGACTGGTAACTCGGCACTGCAGGGCAAAAGGTGGTATAGTGACATGGACACAAATATTCTTCTTCTTCAAATATTCTTCTTCTTCTAAAGTTCCGGCAGAGCACAGTACTACATTGGGTTGGGACTCTCAAGACAAACTCCTCTCCACTTCTCTAAACTCTCTATTCTGTCAGCACTGCTATTCTGCTCACTACCTCAGTATCTCTCAGCACAGATTCAGTGAACACAGGTCTGTACCTCCACAGTCACCCCTTTATCCTGTATTACCAGGATAGTAAAGTTTATTCATTCTACTAGGACTCTGTGATAATTGCACCAGCACCTACACACACAGGCTATACTATCCTTGGGTCATCTCCCCTTTCTGTGGGTGGCGGTACCGACAGTCTAGATGGGTCACATCTCCACTCCGGACCACAGTGATAAGTACCCAAGGGACCCATCACAGCCCGGCAGGTCACCGACCATTGGGGAGCAATATAGCCAGCCACACATTACAGCAGGTGTAACACCCAACCTGTGTGCTGAGTGAGCACGGGCGTCACAACAGAACTATAACCGGCTGAGCTGAATTCCACCGACCAACCAGCATAGAAGTGGCGTCACACTTAACCATCTAGCAACCACCACATATGGTATATTTGGCCTATTGTATAGCTATGCTGGCTGTACCAGTAATGACCTCCGTGTACTGTCATCCTAACAAGCTGATCGCCGGGGACAGAGAATGAACGGACTGCAGGCCATGATGGCCGTGTAGGTGTGACGAGCGCTCCATACATTGCAGGGATGATTGATTCTCTTGTCTTGGATTTGGTGCGGTACCGGCCACCAGCTTATTCTATGGACAGCCAGCTGGGAAGACAATGCCCCTTTAAAGAGGGTGTCTACCAGGGGCATAGGTAAGATTCGCGGGGCCCCATAGCAAAAATCTGTAAGGGCCCCCCATCCCCTACGCACCACACAAAGCACTGCATGCACGCACGCACACACACACACATACAGTGTGTGTATATATATATATATATATATATATATATATTCTGTGATGTGGCCAGGGGCAGAATCCTGCCTGCAGCCACTAAATTGGCAGGCAGAGCACAGGCCCCATAGCAACTGCCTACCCTGCCTCTATGGTAGCTACGCCACTGGTGTCTACCATTATGCAGGCTTCAGATTGGCTGACTCATTAGTTGTTTTATGAATCAGTTCCTAGCTTACTGCTGTCTGTGGATACTGTCCTGCTCTGGGACTCTCCTAGTCCACGGGGTAGGTTGAGGTTGTCTCTGACTTGTTCTCTCTTAGGGGTTTAGCACTGCATACTGTTGTGTAGCGTTACTGAGGAGAAAACTGTTAGACATGACCTGTCTGACGACCTACCCATACGGGGCTCTAAGACTGACCAGAGTAGGGGACCTGGCAGAGGACCAGGGCCCAGAGAGGACCACTGTAGAGAGCTATCTAGCTTGCATCCTTCCTCTACAATGTCCAACACGATAGTCATGCTACTACTCTACCCATGTGACTTCCTTCCTCAGCGTATCTAAGGTGCGCTGTTAGTGGGTGAAGAGTGCAGTAGAAGAAGTAAAGAGAGAGCTGATAGGACAGAAGAAGAACAGATTCCTATTGGTCCGCAGACCCATGTGACATACAAAGAAACAATAACCCTTTATACACTTTAGCTGTGCAGCTTCTGAACATACACATCTAATACAGCGACATCTAGTGGCGAAACTTCAACACTACTTTCATCACCACATAAGTACAATAAGTACAGACTTTTATGAAGGGTGTATAAAATAACAACATCCGTGGTAGGACACCACAGGACAGTTTATGATTGTCCCGGACAACCTTTTCAAAGGAAATGGACCATCAAGTACATTCTAATTCTAATGGAGCTGCATCACAGAGGGGAGGGTGGTGGATCTGCCCTGAGTGCTTCGGGCCAATGCATGGGAAAAGACTGTCACCGAGCGCAGGGACTGGGCAGCATTTCAAAATAAGAACTATGCCACTGGCCTCCCCAACAGGCTAAGGTGTAAAAAAAAGAAAAAAAGAAAAGGACCTCATGATATATTCGCTTTAAGGGTACAAACCCACTTGACGGGTCTGCAGTCGAGACTCTGCAGTCGAGACTCGCTGCAGATCCCGGCCCTATACTTTTAATGGCAGACAAACACGCAGCAGGGATGTACATCCCTGCTGCGAGTTTGTCTGCAGCCCTCCCCATTAACCCCCCGGCCGCCGGAGCTGATACTTCACCTGATCCCGGCTCCGGCGGTTCCCGATGTCTTCAGCAAGCCGGAGCGGGGACCAGGTGAAGTATATGCTCCAGCCAGCCGCCCGCAGCCCCAGCCGCCCGATCGCCCCCCCGCAGCCCCGGCCGCCCCCCCGCAGCCCCGATCGCCGGGGGGGCGATCGGGGGGCCGGGGCTGCGGGGGGGGCGATCGGGCGGCCGGGGCTGCGGGGGGGGGGGGGGGGGGCGGCCGGGGCTGCGGGGCGATCGGGGCTGCAGGGGGGCGGGCAGGATATACATTACCAGGTCCCCGCTCCTGCTTGCTTCGGCGGCTCCCGGCACGTTCTGCCCGGCCAATCAGTGCGCTGCCCTGCCGCAGCGCACTGATTGGCCGGGCGGGCCGTGAAGACACCGGGAGCCCCGAAGCAAGCAGGAACGGGGACCCGGTAATGTATAATGTCCGGCGGCCGGGGGGTTAATGGGGCGGGCTGCAGACAAAATCGCAGCAGGGATGTACATCCCTGCTGCGAGTTTCTCTGCTATTGAAAGTATAGGGCCAGGATCTGCAGCGAGTCTCGCTGCAAAAACGCAGCAAGGAGACTCGCTGCAGATCCGGCAAGTGGGTTTATACCCTAAAGTGATACTGTCCCACCCCCCACCCTTACTCTTGCTTCATTTCATCGGAGCATAGTGTCACCTGGGCGGGGCTTCTTGGCTGTTGGGCCCTCTCCCTGCTGGTAAAAGGGCGTAACTCCTGCTAAGCCCCGCCTAGGTGACACTGTCCAGCAATTACATGAAGCAATTTTAGAGCAGAAAGACGGCACAGACATATTGTATACAGGTATATATCATGGATGGTGTGGAGACCCCACATAGAGTAAGGGGGGGGCAGGATCCCTTTAAGTCCTTTCTCCGTTTCTTTAGGTTTATTATGTCAGGAGTGCCCCCTCCATTAGAGATTGGGCACTCTGCGGAGAGATGCTGGGGAAGATTGGACCAATGTTACTGGGTCACTATGTGATGTTCTTACTCACCATTAAATTGAAGCTGTATTTTATCTTCTGGAGACATTCAATGAACTCCGACTCCGGAATGGACGATTTGTCTTAAATAAAACCCCACAGAGAATTATTGTCGTCCTGCCATTCCGTTCCCTTTATGTTGTTACTATATCACGGTTACTTCTTTATTTTTGTTACTGACCTTTTTTCTTCTTTTTTTGTAGATTTAGTTTTCCAACAAACATCTCAATATCAGCGAGTACGTGATTCAAGATTTCCTGGATGCGGGGTGAGTAAGAGAGTATGTTACGGACGTTCTCTGAGCATCCTGGCCGTGCTATACTAGGAGATGTACATGGGATACGTGGAGAGGACTGTGCGCACAGGAGCGGACCAGCAGCTCTCACCTCCGCTCCATCACAATTTATGTTGCACATTGTTTTAAGACGACTTCAATGGGGAAGTCAGAATTTACAACCCCGAATTACAGAACAATTTTTCTTTTTTGCATAATACTCCAGATCCCCTCCAAATCCACGTCACCATTCTGCAACAGAACATTGCCTCGCTGATTCTCGGCAGATATTCATGAGAGATGTAGAGATTAGTGTGAACGAGCACTTAGGGTCGTATTAATTCATCTGCTTAATCACTTACTAAACCTTTTACATGGGCCGACCATCGTGCACCAAGGGCTGTCAATAAATATAGTTAGCGATGTCCGTGCAGCCCTTGCCTGGTGTAAAGTACATACATAAGGACGGCCAATAATAAGGACGGCCGATGGGGATGCTGGCCGATGGTAAGGACGGCCGATGGGGATGCCGGCTGATGGGGATGACAGCCAATGGAGATGCCGGCCGATGGGGATGCCGGCCGTTAATAAGGACGGCCGATGGGGATGCCGGCTGATGGGGATGACAGCCAATGGAGATACCGGCCGATGGGGATGCCAGCCGATAATAAGGACGGCCGATGGGGATGCCGGCTGATGGGGATGACAGCCAATGGAGATGCCGGCCGATGGGGATGCCGGCCGATAATAAGGACGGCCGATGGGGATGCCGGCTGATGGGGATGACAGCCAATGGAGATGCCGGCCGATAATAAGGACGGCCGATGGGGATGCCGGCTGATGGGGATGACAGCCAATGGAGATGCCGGCCGATGGGGATGCCGGCCAATAATAAGGACGGCCAATGGGGATGCCGGTGTTTCATGTACAGTAATGACGCTGTCATCCATTCCCACAGCAATGGTTGCAGAATATAGAGGAGCTTCTGCTTCTCCAGATTTTTTATTTTCCGGAGAATATTCACAATCACAGGAACTATTCTCTGTATATGTAGCGGTATAGGACGATATATGTCGGTTGTAGGACGGCGGTGGGGATCGGAGCAATGTTATATACTACAATAGGAGGAACATTCCGTTACATCTGAGCACATAGACTTACAATGTCGCGTCCTGCACCCGCCTTGTGAGGGGGACTGATAGGGACTGGTGGCGGCTGGAAGCTTATAGAGCTGGGATCACGCCTCCTCTGGTAGACAGGAGAATCTGCAATAGACAATGGTGTAAGAGCCGTGACTCAGGCTTCAGATTGGAGTTTGGAGGATGGTTGCCGCCTGGAGACCACTATGGCGCATTGGGGCTCACCAGGAATCGGCCTTGTATCTTTGTTTCATATTGAAGATTTAGCTCAATTTTCCTTTTAAATATGTGAAAGAAAGACGAATAATAAGAGCCTGCGGAGCCTCATAGAAGAGTCTGGAAACCCCAAACTAGCCAGATATCCCTCCGGGAAGGACCCAGCCAAACGGGCGGCTACTGTAAGGAAACCACAAAGACCACCATAATAAGTGGCCCTATAAGTCAGTGTAATGACAAGGGAAACACCAAGGTCAGGTAACCATCCACATATAACTGTTTCGGGGTGTTGCCCCTCATCAGTGTGGAGCAGGATTCTGGCTAGGTGGGAGCAATGCCTAGTGGAGGAACAGATCACTGATCTCAGGGAGACCAGCCAAACAATAACACTGCTGGCTGCTAGTGAAAGCGCTCAATGCAGTGACATCCTAGGTGCATTGCCCCCTGGGAAACATGAATATGCAAAAGAGCCCGTGGAGCCTCATTTAAGAGTCTCAAAACACAGGACTAGCCAGATATGCCTCCGGGAAGGGCCCAGTTTTAAATATGACATTTGGTAACCCCAGGATATCTTAAAGAGTCACTCCAGCATTTTTTACTTTCAAATCAACTGGTGTCAGAAAGTTATAGATTTGTAATTTACTTCTATTTGAAAATCTCCAGTCTTCCACTACTTATCAGCTGGTGTATGTCCTGCAGGAAGAGGTGTATTCTCTCCAGTGTGACACAGTGCTCTCTGCTGCCACCTCTGTCCATGTGAGGAACTGTCCAGAGCAGGAGAGGTTTTCTATGGGGATTTGCTGCTGCTCTGGGCAGTTCCTGACATGGACAGAGGTGGCAGCAGAGAGCACTGTGTCACACTGGAAAGAATACACCACTTCCTGCAGGACATACAGCAGCTGATAAGTACTGGGAGACTGGAAATAGAAGTAATTTACAAATCTGTAACCAGTCAATTTGAACAACAACAACAAATTACCGGAGTTCCCCTTTAAGATTTCCTTGGGTTGCCATATTTGAAAGGTAAATTGAGCTAAATCTCTCAGAGCTCCCTTAGGATATGTTTACACTACGTATATTTCCGGCCGTAGTTTTTACGCGGCCGGAAATGTGCGGCTGAAACTACGGCCGTGGGAAAAAATAGACATGCGGCTAAAAACATACGGTCATTTACTTGGAAATCTGGTTCAACTAAAAATAACAAATAAAATCTTTAGAAAGTGATGGAAACACCTCTGGATGCATCTGGGAAAGCAGGGAAACAGTTTACAGGAATCGCTATTACCGGGGTTTGCGATCCTCTGCACTAATGCCGATGTCTCTCATGGTTAATCTATTAAAATAATAAAACACATTTTCTGTCTAATAAAGTCCCTTTCATTGTTCAATAATTAAATGTAAACGATTCCATCATTTTGCAATTAAATATACTGTTAAAATAAATAGATATATAAATATACATTTATTTATATATATTTATTTTTTGACAGTATATTTAATTGCACAATGATGGATTCGTTAGAATTAAATTATTGACCAACGAAACTGATTTTATTACAACAAAAATGTGTTTTATTAATTAAATATTAGTTAGTACAGGAAGCTCCATAAGCCGTTAATTCATATTGCCGGCAATAGAGCTTTCTGTACTAATCATCACTTTACTTTAATGAAAACATCAAATGTTTCTTCTAATTATGTTATCACAATAGCATTATTAGAAGAAACATTTAGAATTATATGTGCGCTCAGCTGATTGGCTGATCGGCTGAGCGCACATATAATGAGCGGGTCCGCAGTACAGTCACTTCATTGTGCTGCGGACCAGCGAAGAGGACACATCGGGGTGAGTATAGAGCTCTCCCCACCCCCTCCCCAGCACTGCACCCCTCCCAGCAAGGAAGGGGGTCACTTAACCCCTTCCTTGCTGGGATGGGTGCAGTCTGGCCCCCAAGGGGTTAAGGGGGATGCAATACATCCTCCCTTAACCCCTTGGGGGCCAGACTGTAAGCAGCGATCTGTAAAGATGCTGCATACTGTAAGGAGCACAACACCGCTCACAATGATGGCTGTTGTGCTCCTGTTTGTGTGTTTCTCCCTTTTTGTTTTTCAGATATCGGTATCCAGTGGATTACGTCAGATTCCGTGGACTACGTCGATGACCAGCGGTTGTTTTTTGTTTTTTTTTATAAAATGGTCAATGAGGGGTGTGGGGGTGTTTTTATTTGAATAAAAAAAATTTTTCACTTGTGTCTTGTCTCTTCTTTACTATATAGACTTAGTAATGGATTCCGTCTATTAGACGGCTTCCACTACTAAGTCTATAAACTAAAGAAATAAAGACAAGACACAAGTGAAATTTTTTTTTAAATTAAAATAAAAACACCCCCACACCCCTCATTGACCATTTTATAAAAAAAAAACCTAAACAACCGCTGGTCATCGACGTAGTCCACGGAATCCGACGTAATCCACTGGATACCGATATCTGAAAAACAAAAAGGGAAAAACACACAAAAACCACACAAACAGGAGCACAACACCCATCATTGTGAGCGGTGTTGTGCTCCTTACAGTATGCAGCATCTTTACAGATCGCTGCTTACAGTCTGGCCCCCAAGGGGTTAAGGGAGGATGTATTGCATCCCCCTTAACCCCTTGGGGGCCAGACTGATGTCAGACTGCACCCATCCCAGCAAGAAAGGGGTTAACTGACCCCCCCTTCCTTGCTGGGAGGGGTGCAGTGCTGGGGAGGGGGTGGGGAGAGCTCTATACTCACCCCGATGTGTCCTCTTCGCTGGTCCGCAGCACAATGAAGTCACTGTACTGCGGACCGGCTCATTATATGTGCGCTCAGCCGATCAGCCAATCAGCTGAGCGCACATATAATTCTAAATGTTTCTTCTAATAATGCTATTGTGATAATTAGAAGAAACATTTGATGTTTTAATTAAAGTAAAAGTGATGATTAGTACAGAAAGCTCTATTACCGGCAATATGAATTAACGGCTTATGGAGCTTCCTGTACTAATTAATATTTAATTAATAAAACACATTTTTGTTGAAATAAAATCAGTTTCATTGTTCAATAATTTAATTCTAACGAATCCATCATTGTGCAATTAAATATACTGTCAAAAAATAATTATATATAAATATACACTTATTTCTTTCTATATCTATTTATTTTAACAGTATATTTAATTGCACAATGATGGATTCGTTAGAATTAAATTACTGAACAACGAAAGGGACTTTATTACTAAGAAAATGTGTTTTATTAATTTAATATATTAACTATTAGAGGCATCGGCATTCGGCATTATTGCCGGCTATTTTTTAAGTACTCCGTACGGACCGCCTGTCAATCCACGGCCGTGAATTTGCACAGTTCCAGCCGCAAACAATGGTCTTGTTCATTTTTTACGGGTCCGTTTACGATCGGGCCGTAGGCTCATACGTAGTGTACACTGTGCAGCCGTATATCGTATACTTTCCAGCGTACGCATCAACCTCAAAACTACGGGCGAATATTTGCGGCTCGCACTACGGCCGTACATATACGTAGTGTGAACATAGCCTAAAGGTAACAGCCTAATATATTACGCGGTGGCGTAGCTACCATAGAGGCAGGGAAGGCAGCTGCTATGGGGCCTGTGAATCCTAGCTATGCCCCTGATATTACCTCATCCACTAAATCTGAACAGAAAAAAAGTGTAAACAGCAAAAATACATAATGGAAAAACAGAATAGCGTCCTATAGTGTGAGCTCAGCCCTGGAACGTCCACAGAACGTCCTTCCCCATAGAGACGTGTGAGACAGTACGACACTGACTGCCGGAGGCGGCCTGGGCCATAGTGATACCACTCACCCTGGGGCGTCTGTCCTCCTGAACGGCTTAGCTTGGGGCTGTCCATGGGTTGTGGGTGATAATTCTGTTCACTGAATTTATTCTGCGTTAGAGCACTCTGTAGTTTATTTCTAAAATGACAAAACGGGAAGCTGCGATTCAGAGAACTATATATAAAAAGTGACGTTCTAAGGACGTATTCACACATTCCGGGAAACATGGAACCTACAGAGGGGAAAGCAGTAGATTCTCTCCCTGTCCGGCATCATGTATCGGGTGTCATGCATCAGGTATCGGGCGTCATGTGTCGGGCATCATATTGGGTGTCTAGTATCGGGCATCAAGTTTCATGCATTGGGTGTCATGTGTCGGGTATCATGTATCTGGTGTCATGTATGGGGCATCATATCGGGTGTCATGTATTGGGCATCATATCGGGTGTCATGTATTGGGTATCGAGTGTCATGTATTGGGTGCCATGTGTCGGTTTCATATATCGGGTATCGAGTGTCCTGTATCGGGCATCATATCGGGTATCATGTATCGAGTGTCATGTATAGGGTGTCATGTGTCGGGTATCATGTATCGGGTATCGAGTGTCATGTATTGGGTGCCATGTGTCGGGTATCATGTATCGGGTATCGAGTGTCATGTATCTGGTGTCATGTATGGGGCATCATATCGGGTGTCATGTATCGGGTATCGAGTGTCATGTATTGGGTGCCATGTGTTGGGTATCATGTATCGGGTATCGAGTGTCATGTATCGGGCATCATAAGGGTATCATGTATCGAGTGTCATGTGTCGGGTATCGAGTGTCATGTATCGGGCATCATAAGGGTATCATGTATCGAGTGTCATGTGTCGGGTATCGAGTGTCATGTATTGGGTGCCATGTGTCGGGTATCATGTATCGGGTATCGAGTGTCATGTATCGGGCATCATGTATTGAGTGTCAAGCATACCTTGGGTATCATGTATAGAGTGGCGGCATACCTGATGCTGTCTCTCCTGTGCTGTGCGGTATATAACATGCAGCAGATGTGGCGGCATACCTGATGCTGTCTCTCCTGTGCTGTGCGGTATATAACATGCAGCAGATGTGGCGGCATACCTGATGCTGTCTCTCCTGTGCTGTGCGGTATATAACATGCAGCAGATGTGGCGGCATACCTGATGCTGTCTCTCCTGTGCTGTGCGGTATATAACATGCAGCAGATGTGGCGGCATACCTGATGCTGTCTCTCTTGTGCTGTGCGGTATATAACATGCAGCAGATGTGGCGGCATACCTGATGCTGTCTCTCCTGTGCTGTGCGGTATATAACATGCAGCAGATGTGGCGGCATACCTGATGCTGTCTCTCTTGTGCTGTACGGTATATAACATGCAGCAGATGTGGCGGCATACCTGATGCTGTCTCTCTTGTGCTGTGCGGTATATAACATGCAGCAGATGCGGCGGCATACCTGATGCTGTCTCTCCTGTGCTGTGCGGTATATAACATGCAGCAGATGTGGCGGCATACCTGATGCTGTCTCTCCTGTGCTGTGCGGTATATAACATGCAGCAGATGTGGCGGCATACCTGATGCTGTCTCTCCTGTGCGGTATATAACATGCAGCAGATGTGGCGGCATACCTGATGCTGTCTCTCTTGTGCTGTGCGGTATATAACATGCAGCAGATGTGGCGGCATACCTGATGCTGTCTCTCTTGTGCTGTGCGGTATATAACATGCAGCAGATGCGGCGGCATACCTGATGCTGTCTCTCCTGTGCTGTGCGGTATATAACATGCAGCAGATGTGGCGGCATACCTGATGCTGTCTCTCTTGTGCTGGGCGGTATATAACATGCAGCAGATGTGGCGGCATACCTGATGCTGTCTCTCTTGTGCTGTGCGGTATATAACATGCAGCAGATGTGGCGGCATACCTGATGCTGTCTCTCTTGTGCTGTGCGGTATATAACATGCAGCAGATGTGGCGGCATACCTGATGCTGTCTCTCCTGTGCTGTGCGGTATATAACATGCAGCAGATGTGGCGGCATACCTGAAGCTGTCTCTCCTGTGCGGTATATAACATGCAGCAGATGTGGTGGCATACCTGATGCTGTCTCTCTTGTGCTGTGCGGTATATAACATGCAGCAGATGTGGCGGCATACCTGATGCTGTCTCTCCTGTGCTGTGCGGTATATAACATGCAGCAGATGTGGCGGCATACCTGATGCTGTCTCTCCTGTGCTGTGCGGTATATAACATGCAGCAGATGTGGCGGCATACCTGATGCTGTCTCTCCTGTGCTGTGCGGTATATAACATGCAGCAGATGTGGCGGCATACCTGATGCTGTCTCTCCTGTGCGGTATATAACATGCAGCAGATGTGGCGGCATACCTGATGCTGTCTCTCTTGTGCTGTGCGGTATATAACATGCAGCAGATGTGGCGGCATACCTGATGCTGTCTCTCCTGTGCTGTGCGGTATATAACATGCAGCAGATGTGGCGGCATACTTGATGCTGTCTCTCCTGTGCGGTATATAACATGCAGCAGATGTGGCGGCATACCTGATGCTGTCTCTCTTGTGCTGTGCGGTATATAACATGCAGCAGATGTGGCGGCATACCTGATGCTGTCTCTCTTGTGCTGTGCGGTATATAACATGCAGCAGATGTGGCGGTATACCTGATGCTGTCTCTCCTGTGCTGGGCGGTATATAACATGCAGCAGATGTGGCGGCATACCTGATGCTGTCTCTCCTGTGCTGTGCGGTATATAACATGCAGCAGATGTGGCGGCATACCTGATGCTGTCTCTCTTGTGCTGTGCGGTATATAACATGCAGCAGATGTGGCGGCATACCTGATGCTGTCTCTCCTGTGCTGTGCGGTATATAACATGCAGCAGATGTGGCGGCATACCTGATGCTGTCTCTCTTGTGCTGTACGGTATATAACATGCAGCAGATGTGGCGGCATACCTGATGCTGTCTCTCTTGTGCTGTGCGGTATATAACATGCAGCAGATGTGGCGGCATACCTGAAGCTGTCTCTCCTGTGCGGTATATAACATGCAGCAGATGTGGCGGCATACCTGATGCTGTCTCTCCTGTGCTGTGCGGTATATAACATGCAGCAGATGCGGCGGCATACCTGATGCTGTCTCTCCTGTGCTGTGCGGTATATAACATGCAGCAGATGTGGTGGCATACCTGATGCTGTCTCTCTTGTGCTGTGCGGTATATAACATGCAGCAGATGCGGCGGCATACCTGATGCTGTCTCTCCTGTGCTGTGCGGTATATAACATGCAGCAGATGTGGCGGCATACCTGATGCTGTCTCTCCTGTGCTGTGCGGTATATAACATGCAGCAGATGTGGCTGCATACCTGATGCTGTCTCTCTTGTGCTGGGCGGTATATAACATGCAGCAGATGTGGCGGCATACCTGATGCTGTCTCTCTTGTGCTGTGCGGTATATAACATGCAGCAGATGTGGCGGCATACCTGATGCTGTCTCTCTTGTGCTGTGCGGTATATAACATGCAGCAGATGTGGCGGCATACCTGATGCTGTCTCTCCTGTGCTGGGCGGTATATAACATGCAGCAGATGTGGCGGCATACCTGAAGCTGTCTCTCCTGTGCGGTATATAACATGCAGCAGATGTGGTGGCATACCTGATGCTGTCTCTCTTGTGCTGTGCGGTATATAACATGCAGCAGATGTGGCGGCATACCTGATGCTGTCTCTCCTGTGCTGTGCGGTATATAACATGCAGCAGATGTGGCGGCATACCTGAAGCTGTCTCTCCTGTGCGGTATATAACATGCAGCAGATGTGGTGGCATACCTGATGCTGTCTCTCTTGTGCTGTGCGGTATATAACATGCAGCAGATGTGGCGGCATACCTGATGCTGTCTCTCTTGTGCTGTGCGGTATATAACATGCAGCAGATGTGGCGGCATACCTGATGCTGTCTCTCCTGTGCTGTGCGGTATATAACATGCAGCAGATGTGGCGGCATACCTGATGCTGTCTCTCCTGTGCGGTATATAACATGCAGCAGATGTGGCGGCATACCTGATGCTGTCTCTCCTGTGCTGTGCGGTATATAACATGCAGCAGATGTGGCGGCATACCTGATGCTGTCTCTCCTGTGCTGTGCGGTATATAACATGCAGCAGATGTGGCGGCATACCTGATGCTGTCTCTCCTGTGCTGTGCGGTATATAACATGCAGCAGATGTGGCGGCATACCTGATGCTGTCTCTCCTGTGCTGTGCGGTATATAACATGCAGCAGATGTGGCGGCATACCTGATGCTGTCTCTCCTGTGCTGTGCGGTATATAACATGCAGCAGATGTGGCGGCATACCTGAAGCTGTCTCTCCTGTGCGGTATATAACATGCAGCAGATGTGGTGGCATACCTGATGCTGTCTCTCTTGTGCTGTGCGGTATATAACATGCAGCAGATGCGGCGGCATACCTGATGCTGTCTCTCCTGTGCTGTGCGGTATATAACATGCAGCAGATGTGGCGGCATACCTGATGCTGTCTCTCCTGTGCTGTGCGGTATATAACATGCAGCAGATGTGGCGGCATACCTGATGCTGTCTCTCTTGTGCTGGGCTTCTTTCCATTGCATCAGAGTCTTCTGTAGATTCCTTTGCAGAACGTTGGCCTAAATGATACAAGAGGCTTTGGGTGAGAGGGGTTTTGGGTGACACACACCCCATTGTTTTCTTGCCGCCCATTGTTTTCACACACCCCATTGTTTTCATACTCCCCATTGTTTTCATACTCCCCATTGTTTTCATACTCCCCATTGTTTTCATACACCCCACTGTTTTCATACACCCCATTGTTTTTATACACCCCACTGTTTTCTCACACCCCATTGTGTTCTATGGCTCACCGGGTGCTCGTCGCACTGAAAGAGCAGAATACTTGGACTTTCTGGACTCCGGGCGGTGACTGCAAGAAGAGACTTGTACGGATGGGTCCCCAGCACAGAGTCATAGCTTTCTATATACTGCAGCGGGATACTCTCCAGGCTGTCCTGTAAGATAAGAGGCAGACGTGCAGGATCTCCAGTGTATGATAGCCGCAGGATTACATTCTAACTGTTCTCTTTTCATACATTGGACCCTTAAAGCCAGTCACAGTCCAGTCACAGTCCAGTCTCCCAGTACTTATCAGCTGCTGTATGTCCTGCAGGAAGTGGTGTATTCTCTCCAGTCTGACACAGCGCTCTCTGCTGCCACCTCTGTCCATGTCAGGAACTGCCCAGAGCATTAGAGGTTTTCTATGGGGATTTGCTGCTGCTCTGGACAGTTCCTGACATGGACAGAGGTGGCAGCAGAGAGCACTGTGTCAGACTGGAGAGAATACACCACTTCCTGCAGGACATACAGCAGCTGATAAGTACTGGGAGACTGGAGATTTTTTTTTTTTTTTTAATAGAAGTAAATTACAAATCTATATAACTTTCTGGTACTGATTGACTTGAAAAACATAATTTTCCCCCTTTAATCTAAACAACAATTTCAGATAATCTGATTTCCTTATAAAACCATGGAGTGGTGCAGGACAATAACCTTGGTTTCCTTGGACTTCCTGGAATCGGCTTCTAGGTTTCTGTATCTGCAGCTTAGTAAGTTACAGTAACAGACACCCTGGCAGTATTTCTTCCCCTCCCATAATAGACGTCTCACCTGAGATTCCAGGTCCGTCAGGATCAGCTGGCCGTTCTCTACCTGCAGAATCATCTCCTGTCCCCAGACTTTCCCCTCTGCATCTAATGCTTGCAGGTGGCTCACGCAGTCCTGCGCATTTTGCAGGCGATCATCAAGTTCACAAGTCAGCAGGTGCTAAATGGGTCACAAAACAACAGAATTCTTATATAAAGGGTCGGTGAAATTATATTTACCAATGAACTGGGCCAGAAGGTGCCAGAGATTTGTAATGTGCATCTATGAAAAAAAAATCCCCAGTCTCCCAGTACTTAGCAGCTGCTATATGTCCTGCAGGAAGTGCTGTATTCTCTCCAGTCTGACACAGTGCTCTCTGCTGCCACCTCTGTCCATGTCAGGAACTGCCCAGAGCAGGAGAGGTTTTCTATGGGGATTTGCTGCTGCTCTGGACAGTTCCTGACATGGACAGAGGTGGCAGCAGAGAGCAGATTTTTTTTAATAGAAGTAAATTACAAATCTCTGGCAAAAAATTTGTAAATTTGGAACATTTTCTGCAAAACCATACATTACTGTGATCAGCTCCTCCTGTTACATAACCCCTGCAGATTGGAATACACTGTGACAGCTTCCCTTTAAGCTGCGCTTCTTCTCTCCCTTATGTTGATGAGTCTTCTCCATTGTCTATTACAATCCGTTTTATATACATTTATTGAACAGTCTCATGATAAATATGGCCGTATGATGTCATTACCTCTACTCGGTGATAGAAGTTGCTGTTTGACCTGGACAAAGACTGAGCATATTGTTTCCTCTGATCTGCAACACAGACAAAAATGCAACTTAGACAAACAAAAACTTTGAGTAGCGCCTGGAGGAGTGTGATTACAGTGCTGACACACCTGGAGACCATGATTACAGTGCTGACACACCTGGGGACCGTGATTACAGTGCTGACACACCTGGAGA
Source organism: Dendropsophus ebraccatus (assembly GCF_027789765.1). Lineage (NCBI taxonomy): Eukaryota > Metazoa > Chordata > Amphibia > Anura > Hylidae > Dendropsophus > Dendropsophus ebraccatus. The sequence goes on along the minus strand of NC_091464.1, from coordinate 4,818,731 downwards.
CCATGATTACAGTGCTGACACACCTGGGGACCGTGATTACAGTGCTGACACACCTGGAGACCATGATTACAGTGCTGACACACCCTGAGACTGTGATTACAGTGCTGACATACCCAGGGAACGTGATTACAGTGCTGACACACCTGGAGACCATGATTACAGTGCTGACACGCCTGGAGACCATGATTACAGTGCTGACACACCTGGAGACCATGATTACAGGGCTGTCACGCTCGGAGACCGTGATTACAGGGCTGACACGCCTGGAGACCATGATTACAGTGCTGACACACCTGGAGACCATGATTACAGTGCTGACACGCCTGGGGACCGTGATTACAGTGCTGACACACCTGGAGACCATGATTACAGTGCTGACACACCCGGAGACTGTGATTACAGTGCTGACATACCCGGGGAACGTGATTACAGGGCTGACACACCTGGAGACCATGATTACAGTGCTGAAACGCCTGGAGACCATGATTACAGTGCTGACACACCTGGAGACCATGATTACAGGGCTGTCACGCACGGAGACCGTGATTACAGGGCTGACAAGCCTGGAGACCATGATTACAGTGCTGACACACCCGGGGACCGTGATTACAGTGCTGACACGCCTGGGGACCGTGATTACAGTGCTGACACGCCTGGGGACCGTGATTACAGTGCTGACACGCCCAGGGACCGTGATTACAGTGCTGACCCACTCGTGAACCGTGATTACAGTGCTGACACGCTCGGGGACCGTGATTAAAGTGCTGACACACCCGGAGACCATGATTACATTGCTGACACGCTCGTGGACTGAGATTACAGTACTGACACACCCGGAGACCATGATTACAGTGCTGACACACCCAGGGACCGTGATTACAGGGCTGACACACCCAGGGACTGTGATTACAGTGCTGACACGCCCGGGGACCGTGATTACAGTGCTGACACGCCGGGGACCGTGATTACAGTGCTGACACTCCTGGAAACCGTGATTACCTGGTAAAAGTAAACTGCTCAGAGGACTAGTTGGCCCTGATGAAGCTAGAGCGCGGGAGTTGATATATGTAAGTTTGCAGGTCATAGCGGGCACGGTATGTGTGCGATGCCCCAGGCCCCTAGGGGCCACTCCGCAGTATAGATGGTGCTAACAGGCAGGAACCGGGGCAGCTGTAGGATAATGTGGTCACGGTGTAGGCACGAGGGTGATACAGCTGGAAACCGGGCTCCTGACCATGCGGGGATACTGGGCATGCGATTCTTTGTTGTCCTTAGTCAGGGCACCAATGAACACACCAATGCCAAGGTTCAGAAACAGCGGTAGTTGTATATTTATTGTAACGGTGGTAACTAGTAGTAACAGTCTCTCCGGATGCAACCGGGAATAAGGCAATCTTGAATAAAGCAGAGTAATGGGTGATGCTGCAATAGGCTGTGAGAGTAGCGTGCTGAATGATGGGAGTAGTAGTGAGACTGAAGTTGAGATGCTGGGTGGAGTGAGAGTTGAATGAAATACTTGCTGTTGATGATTTGAGAAGATGATGATGAGAGGAACTGAAGAACGACTGAAGAATCGACACCCAGATGAGAATCTTGAGACTTGAGACAGGAACACAGCCAGTGGACTGGAGCAGCAGAGCACACGCAGGCCTCTCTCTTAGCAGGGAGAGAGAGGACAAAAGCACAACTTGTCTCCTGAAGGTGGAGGACAAGACTACACTGTACAGGAACAGCAGAGCAACACACCCTATCCCCTCTGGGGTAGAAGATAGACTGAGGTAGAACAGGAAGTCACATGGTAACCCCAGCCAAAGCTCGATGACCATTGGAGTTACCATGGAAGCAGGGGCACAGTCACGTGACATCCAGCCATTGCATCATCACACCATTAGGCATATACAGAGAAATATACATGAGAAGTTAGGAAAAACGTGTGCATCCGCAGCTTCATAAAAATCAATAACTTTTATTAAACGTCACAAAACAAAAAATAACAAAACTGGTGAAAAGACACGCCGACGCGTTGCAGGGTGAGAACCCCTTAATCATGGCAATAGTAGCATGGTTACAACTTGTTTAAATACAGATAGGATGTGACGTTAGACTGGATAGAACCGCCCACCAAAAAACTACATACACCTGAGCGTCCACTCCAGATAAGTCACATGACTATTTACATCGCACATAGAAGTGTAGCAGTAAACATAAAACAAACAACAATCATATACATATTGGAAAATCATAAACAAAGAGCAATATAACGATCTACTTAATTCAATAAATATAGTATAGGTCAGTTTTATAATTTAGCCCTTTAGGGAACCTAGTATTAAGATTAAGAATCCAAAGCGCCTCCCTCTTTCTAACCATGCGAGTCCAGTCACCCCCACGTTTAGGTCTATTAACCCTTTCAATAGCGGAGACTTTTAAACCACTCGTATCCCCTGCGTGACACTCAACATAATGTCTAGCAAGGCCGGAGAGTGAACGGGTACTGCGAAATGAAATGGACATCTTATTGTCAGACAGGTGTTCCCCAATACGGGTTTAAAGCTTCCTGATACTCGATCCCACATACTGCAACATACACGGTGTGGGAGGAATTGCAGTTGAGGAAGGATCGGATCCTGAACTCTCGGCCCGTACTGGATGACACCACTGCAGGTTTTTTAATTACATGCCGCATCGCGGTACCGCACACGGGAAAAAACCCGTGGTTTTTAGCCAGTTTTGTGTATGTGGCTGTGAACTGTTACCAATGTCGCTCGGGGACAACAGATTACCTAAAGTCTGACCTCTACGTCCAACGTACCTTACCCCGTTGCCTAGAATCTGTTTACACTTGGGATCAGAAAAAAGTAACGGTAAATATTTTTTTATAATGTTCCGTATATCATTATATTGTGGACTATAATTAGTTGAGAAGGTAATGCCACATTTATCACTAGACCCTGTATGTGAGTTACCACCTCTATCTCGTAAGTGATACTCTCTGTCTTTCTGCTCTGCTATATGGCGAGCCCTCTTAATAACGTGGATTTTGTATCCCCTAGCCTGGAGTCTCTGCTCCAAATTTTGAGCACCCATTAGATAAACCGCATGATCTGAACATGTGCGAATAAGGCGGATAAATTCCCCAATTGGAAGATTCCTGGTGACATGGGGAGGGTGACTGCTTCTGGCATGCAGCAAACCATTGCCCGCAGTTGGTTTGCGGTACAGGCCAGTGGCAATTTTACCGTCCACAAAGTGCAGTTTTACATCCAAGAAAGAAATGGACTTGGGCTCAAATTGTGCGGTAAATTTTAAGTTCAGGGTGTTAGCATTCAAATAACGCACCAGATCCGCGGCTTGACTCTCTGACCCCTGCCACACCAGGAGGAGGTCATCTATATAGCGCCCATACCAGGTGATGACACCTAAATATGGGTTATGGACGCTATATAGAACGACCTCCTCCCAGTAGGCCATGTATATATTGGCCAGGGAAGGTGAAAAACTAGCGCCCATCGGGCAGCCAAGTATCTGGAAATAAAAGTCATCAAGAAACTGAAAGAAATTATTGGTCAAAAGAAAACGTGTAACAGTAAGGACATAGTCCGATAACTCTCTACCATAATTGCTATACTTGCCGATGTGGAAAGCCAGAGCCTGGATGGCCATATCATGGGGGATATTGGGATAAAGAGCTACAACGTCACAGGATAACCATGACGCGTTCTCCATAGTAGGTAACTTTTCCACACTGGCAAGCAAACGTTTACTATCCCTGACATATCCCATCGTCCTTACTGCGAGAGGTTGGAGCAAATCATCCAACCAAATACACAATCTTTCAAGAAGAGAGCCTATGCCAGAGACAATGGGACGTAGAGGTGGTGGGAACCTCTACGCCAGTGTCTAATATGTCAATGAGGCGCAGCCTCACCACATCAGTGGGGTCAGTAGGTTCACGTCTATATGTGGTAGGATCGTCCAGTATGCTCTTAACCTCCCTAATATACAAATCTCTGTCTAAGACAACCACCGATCCCCCTTTGTCTGATTTTCTTATAACTACATGGGGGTGATCCACAAGTTCTTTTAGAGCAGCTCTTTCTTTTCAGATTGTCTCTATTTTGTTGTAAATTCACATCAGGTCTATTACTCAGCTCTGTAAGAGCTTCTTCGACCTTATGTTGAAATACATCCATGGCCGGTGTCCTGGACTGAATGGGATAGTATGTGGGGTTAGGTATGGTAAGGCGATTTCCAGTGTCTGTCACTGGATCCGACAGACACAGGGCATTGGACTGTAAATCCAATAAGGATTGTATACACCTTTGTTCTGTCAATAGTAAATCTAACGGGGTAGACCCTTGACCCACAGTGTTGAGGTCCGATGTAGAAGGACCCGACATACATCTGTTGGCGGAGGACTCATCAGTGGTAGATATTTCTGAGACATCCGCCCAAAAATGTCTTTTTATAGTGACCAATCTCATAAATTTGTTTACATCTTGAATTGTATTAAACAAATTAAACCTTTTACTCGGTACAAAAGAAAGCCCTAGGGCCAAAACATTCCTTCGGTCATCTGACAAACAACATGCAGAGAGATTAACCACATCAAGACTAGTGGGGCTCAATATCTCCTCCTGTGGCCTCCCCACCCCCTGTATCCCCCCCCTCCCCCTCTGATGTTTGCTCCCTGCACGCCTGGGCCTGGATCGTTTTTTGATTGTCCCGTACCAGCTAGCGTGTAATCGGAGGATCACGGTGAAAGTTTCTATTTTTACGTCGGGCACCACTGGGGGGTTACCTCGAGACATTACCTCGGGGGTTAGCTGATGTCTCAAAGTTCTCCTGTTCGGAGTAGTCCGTCTGGGTGTCCGAGAGACATCGGTAACAGTTCACAGCCACATACACAAAACTGGCTAAAAAACACGGGTTTTTTTCCCGTGTGCGGTACCGCGATGCGGCATGTGTCGTTATGTAATTAAAAAACCTGCAGTGGTGTCATCCAGTACGGGCCGAGAGTTCAGGATCCGATCCTTCCTCAACTGCAATTCCTCCCACACCGTGTATGTTGCAGTATGTGGGATCGAGTATCAGGAAGCTTAAAACCCGTATTGGGGAACACCTGTCTGACAATAAGATGTCCATTTCATTTCGCAGTACCCGTTCACTCTCCGGCCTTGCTAGACATTATGTTGAGTGTCACGCAGGGGATACGAGTGGTTTAAAAGTCTCCGCTATTGAAAGGGTTAATAGACCTAAACGTGGGGGTGACTGGACTCGCATGGTTAGAAAGAGGGAGGCGCTTTGGATTCTTAATCTTAATGCTAGGTTCCCTAAAGGGCTAAATTATAAAACTGACCTATATTATATTTATTGAATTAAGTAGATCGTTATATTGCTCTTTGTTTATGATTTTCCAATACGTATATGATTGTTGTTTGTTTTATGTTTACTGCTACACTTCTATGTGCGATGTAAATAGTCATGTGACTTATCTGGAGTGGACGCTCAGGTGTATGTAGTTTTTTGGAGAGCGGTTCTATCCAGTCTAACGTCACATCCTATCTGTATTTAAACAAGTTGTAACCATGCTACTATTGCCATGATTAAGGGGTTCTCACCCTGCAACGCGTCGGCGTGTCTTTTCACCAGTTTTGTTATTTTTTGTTTTGTGACGTTAAGTAAAAGTTATTGATTTTTATGAAGCTGCGGATGCACACGTTTTTCCTATCTTGGATGAGTCGGGTTGCGGCCCACAATACAGCACCCGCAAGCTCTCAAACTACGGAGATCCATATATCAGGTGAAGCAAGGCTGAGTGGGTGAGCTGACAAAATCCTCTTTTGTTTTTTGCTTATACATGAGAAGTACCATACTTGAACACTGGAGGGCGACATAATACCATTAGGCACTGATACCTGAATAGATATACAAGAAGTGAATGGAATAGCAGACCTGAATACTGAGAAGGGTGACACAATACACGCAGTTTGCAGTGGACCATAGCTTTCCAGAACAGAACTGGTTATAATAAAAGTGTGAGCATGAGAAGGGCTGTTCTGGGACACTGCATGTGCACATGTAGGCAGTGTGCGGGGTGATGGATCGGCACATTTCCTTAGCGTTCTAGGCATTTTTCTAGCGATTGGTTTCCTTTAAGGCTTCTGTACACAAGAGACCGTAGCGCCTCTGTAGAATTGAAGTCTGTAGCGGCGCAGTCTCCATGCACATTTTTTGTCACACATGTATGGAGCTACAAGCTGCACAGAATGGAGCGGGGGGGGATGGGGACAGAATCTATAGAACCTTCCAGATAATTCCATTGTAGGATTTATACATAATTATGCACCATTTTATTACATGATATAGAGATTTGATCACTGACCGACCGGCAGGACTTACAGACTGTCTCTTACAGACCTGTTGGCTTCTCTATAAAGTGTACCTATCACTCCCGGAGCCTTGCAGGATCCTGCAGGGTCACGACCCTCCTCTGTGGGTGAAGGACGGAATTCCGGGAAGTGCATTGTAAATGTATTACAGCACAGTTAACAGTGCTTCCAGGAGTTACCTACCAACCTGCAGGAGATTCTTTCATTGTATGCTGCCGTGGTCCCAAAGTGATTAGGTACACCTGAACAAGCTTCTCCTACTCTGCCCTCATTACCCGATTACCTGTATAATAATCACCTGTCCACCCACTCATCACGCTCCAACCTCCTTAACATGGACAAGACAAAAGAGCTGTCTAATACACCAGGAATAAATTGTAGACCTGCACAAGGCTGGGATGGCTACAGGACAATAGACAAGCAGCTTGGTGAGAAGGCAACAACTAGCAGGGTGCTAACACGCACGACTGATGCGCAGCAGATCAGCAGCAGATCTGATGGTGCAGATTTGATGCTGTGTTCAGTTATTTACATCATATCTGCTGCGTAGCCGCAGCAGAAGATTCACTGCGATACGGTGTGTGTGAAGCTACCCTTAGAGTTTACTAGATTACTAGAAAATGGAAGAAACACAAGATGACTGTTGAACTTCCTTGGTTCGAGGCTTCACGCAAGATCTCTACCTGGGACCATAGTATGGAAGATTACCATTAGTGACACTACACCGTCATGGAGGTCCTCCTGCTCACACCAGCACATGTCCGACCCGGGCGACGTCACCAATCACCATCTGGATGATCATGGGAGAAGGTCATGTGGTCACATGAGACCAACAGAGAACTTTTTAGTATCGACTCCCCTTGCTGTAATTGGAGGAAGAAGAAGGATGTGTACAACCCCAAGAACACAGTCCCCACTATGAAGCATGGGGGGGGGGATATCATACTTTGGGGTGATTTTCTGCAATGGGGACAAGATGCTACAGTGTATTGAAGGGAGGATGGATGGGGCCATGTATCGCCAGCTACAAAACCTCCTTCCTTATTGGAAATGGGTTGCGGCCCTGTCTTCCAGCATGGCAATGTCCTGAAATACAACCAGGACAACTACAAGTAAGGAGGAAGCACAAAGCAGGGACAACTGAGGAGGAAACCCCCAGCCGGGACAACTAAGGAGAGGACCCACAGCCGGGACAACTAAGGAGAGGACCCACAGCCGGGACAACTAAGGAGGGGACCCACAGCCGGGACAACTAAGGAGGAGACACACAGCCCAAACAACTAAGGAGGAAACACACAGCCGGGACAACTAAGGAGGAGACACACAGCCGGGACAACTAAGGAGGAGACCCCCAGCCGGGACAACTAAGGAGGAGACACACAGCCCAAACAACTAAGGAGGAAACACACAGCCAGGACAACTAAGGAGGAGACACACAGCCGGGACAACTAAGGAGGAGACACACAGCCGGGACAACTAAGGAGGAGACCCACAGCCGGGACAACTAAGGAGGAGACACACAGCCGGGACAACTAAGGAGGAGACCCCCAGCCGGGACAACTAAGGAGGAGACACACAGCCGGGACAACTAAGGAGGAAACCCACAGCCAGGACAACTAAGGAGGAAACACACAGCCGGGACAACTAAGGAGGAGACCCACAGCCAGGACAACTAAGGAGGAAACCCACAGCCGGAGCAACTAAGGAGGAAACCCCCAGCCGGGACAACTAAGGAGGGGACACACAGCCCAGACAACTAAGGAGAAAACACACAGCCAGGACAACTAAGGAGGAGACCCACAGCCAGGACAACTAAGGAGGAGACACACAGCCCAAACAACTAAGGAGGAGACACACAGCCGGGACAACTAAGGAGGAGACCCCCAGCCGGGACAACTGAGGAGGAAACCCCCAGCCGGGACAACTAAGGAGGGGACACACAGCCCAGACAACTAAGGAGAAAACACACAGCCAGGACAACTAAGGAGGAGACCCACAGCCAGGACAACTAAGGAGGAGACACACAGCCGGGACAACTAAGGAGGAGACACACAGCCGGGACAACTAAGGAGGAGACCCCCAGCCGGGACAACTAAGGAGGGGACCCACAGCTGGGACAACTAAGGAGGAGACACACAGCCCAGACAACTAAGGAGAAAACACACAGCCAGGACAACTAAGGAGGAGACCCACAGCCGGGACAACTAAGGAGGAGACACACAGCCGGGACAACTAAGGAGGAGACACACAGCCAAAACAACTAAGGAGGAAACACACAGCCAGGACAACTAAGGAGGAAACACACAGGCGGGACAACTAAGGAGGAGACACACAGCCGGGACAACTAAGGAGAAGACACACAGCCGGGACAACTAAGGAGGAGACACACAGCCGGGACAACTAAGGAGGAAACCCACAGCCGGGACAACTAAGGAGGAAACCCACAGCCGGGACAACTAAGGAGGAAACACACAGCCGGGACAACTAAGGAGGAGACCCCCAGCCGGGACAACTAAGGAGGAGACCCCCAGCCGGGACAACTAAGGAGGAAACACACAGCCGGGACAACTAAGGAGGAAACCCACAGCCGGGACAACTAAGGAGGAAACCCACAGCTGGGACAACTAAGGAGGAAACCCACAGCTGGGACAACTAAGGCGGGAACACACAGCCGGGACAACTAAGGAGGAAACCCCCAGCCAGGACAACTAAGGAGAAAACACACAGCGGAGACCACTAAGGAGAAAACACACAGCCGGGACAACTAAGGAGAAAACACACAGCCGGGACAACTAAGGAGGAAACCCCCAGCCAGGACAACTAAGGAGAAAACACACAGCGGAGACCACTAAGGAGGAGACACACAGCCGGAACAACTAAGGAGGAGACCCCCAGACGGGACAACTAAGGAGGAGACCCCCAGCCGGGACAACTAAGGAGGAAACCCCCAGCCGGGACAACTAAGGAGGAGACCCCCAGCCGGGACAACCAAGGAGGAAACCCCCAGCCAGGAAAACTAAGGAGGAGACCCCCAACCAGGACAACTAAGGAGGAAACACACAGCCGGGACAACTAAAGGAGAAAACACACAGCCGGGACAACTAAGGAGGAGACACACAGGACAACTAGGGAGGAGACACACAGCCGGGACAACTAAGGAGGAAACACACAGCCGGGACAACTAAGGAGGAAACCCACAGCCGGGACAACTAAGGAAGAGACACACACAGCCGGGACAACTAAGGAGGAGACACACAGCCGGGACAACTAAGGAGGAGACACACAGCCGGGACAACTAAGGAGGAGACACACAGCCGGGACAACTAAGGAGAAAACCCACAGCCGGGACAACTAAGGAGGAAACCCACAGCCGGGACAACTAAGGAGGAGACCCTCAGCCGGGACAACTAAGGAGGAGACCCACAGCCAGGACAACTAAGGAGGAAACCCACAGCCGGAGCAACTAAGGAGGAAACCCACAGCCGGGACAACTAAGGAAGAGACACACAGCCGGGACAACTAAGGAGGAGACCCACAGCTGGGACAACTAAGGAGGAAACACACAGCCGGGACAACTAAGGAGGAAACACACAGCCGGGACAACTAAGGAGGAGACACACAGCCGGGACAACTAAGGAGGAAACACACAGCCGGGATAACTAAGGAGGAAACCCACAGCCGGGACAACTAAGGAGGAGACCCCCAGCCGGGATAACTAAGGAGGAGACACACAGCCGGGACAACTAAGGAGGAGACCCCCAGCCGGGATAACTAAGGAGGAGACACACAGCCGGGACAACTAAGGAGCGGCTCTGTAAGAAGCATTTCATGGTCCTGGAGCATCCTCCAGTCTCCACACCTTAACCCAATACGAAATGGCGGGAGCTGAAACTCCCCAGTGACGGCCCCGAAACCTGGAAGCTTTGGAGAAGATGAGTATGGGGGAGGGGGGCTCAATTCCTGCTGCAGGGTCTGCAAACCTGGTCAGGACCTCCAGGAAACGTCCGACTTCTGTAACTGCAAATACCAAATAGGAACTTATCCTCTTCTATTGTATCACATCCTTATATCATGGAATAAAATGGTGACTAATTCTTTATAAGTCCTACAATGGGATTATTACCAGGAATAATCCCCCCCCCTCCATTCTGTGTAGGTGGTCGGCAGCGGATCACATGCTTATTAGCCCCTCTCTATATTAGTTTTCTCATTATTGTTTAGGAACCAATTCCCGGTTTCCCATAGACTTTTGGTCTCCAGTATTTTCAGCTTACAGTGTTGGTCCTGGAACCAATGAATATTGTAAGTTGTGGGCGCGCTGGACGTTACTGCTGGACGTTACTGCTGGACATTACTGCTGGACATGTGGCGTCTGATGGAACGTGCCTTATAGGTCACATGGATTCGTGGCCGTTGTTCTGAGCTGTATGAAAGCCGCTACACAACCCCTTATATCCACAGAACTACAGCTTGTCCTCTTACCCCGTACGTGACCTGCACCAGCGCGTCACCAAGGAGTTCAGTAAAACATCCGTCAGTTTCTTACTAATTTGTAGATAATAGACGCTGGATAGGTTACGGTGTGTAAAACATGTCAGCCGGACACCAATAATTGTACTTACTGTAGATCGACTTTGCACTGGGTCTGCTACCAACATTGCTGGATTTGATGGTCTCTACCTGGTGTGCCAGCACGCCTCTAATGGAGGAGAAGGATGGTAAGTAACGTTATACAGCATCACAATACACTTCTAATAAAGCTAATAGGACCCCCAGTACAGAAATGGCTCCCGTCTAGTGATGAGCGGACACCTGGAAATTCAGGCTCAAAAGGTTCAAATGAACAAGAAAAAAAAAATTCTAAGGCCTGGACCTCATTGAAGTCAAAGGAGACCTAAAGTTTTGGGCACAAAAATGGATGTAAAATTGCTGTAGAAAGAGGAAAAGCCGGCAAAATGGGGGCAACAACAGGACAATTACCCAACAAAAGAAAGAGTAGGGAAAGTACTGGGACAGACCAGGCCTGTGGGCCAAAGACGTTCACCAATTGCCTTGGCTAGAAAAGTGTTTAGCTGACTGCTGTTCACAATAATTTCCTGAGCCAGAGTTATCAACGCACTGCTGGGGCTGATATCCCGAGTGTTGGTGGAGTTAGGCTATCAGTGCTGGGGCTGATATCCCGAGTGTTGGTGGAGTTAGGCTATCAGTGCTGGGGCTGATATCCCGAGTGTTGGTGGAGTTAGGCTATCAGTGCTGTGGTGGCTGATATTCTGAGTGTTGGGGGAGTTAGGCTATCAGTGCTGGGGCTGATATCCCGAGTGTTGGTGGAGTTAGGCTATCAGTGCTGTGGTGGCTGATATTCTGAGTGTTGGTGGAGTTAGACTATCAGTGCTGGAGCTAATAGTACAAGTATTGGCGGAGTTAGGGAACTGAGTGCTTTGCCCAGTAAATAAGAGTACGGACACAGTCAGCCAGTGAGTGTGAGTGCAGACAATAATTAAAGTATTGGTGGAGTTAGGCAGTCAGTGCTATTCACAGTAACTCCCTGAGTGTTTCCAGAGCTATGCATACAGTTCTGCGGCTGATATTCTGAGTGTTGGTGGAGTTAGGCAGTCAGTGCTATTCACAGTAATGTCAGTGTGTTAGTGATCCTAATAATTGAGTGTGCAAAAAAAGAAGACAACATCAAAGATTGGCTGTGGTTGCAGTGATGCTTGTTGGTGGTGATGGAGCCGCTGCTGCAGGGGGGTGTGTAGATTTGTTATATCTGTGGAGAGTGACAAGGAGCGCAATGGTGAAGAGGAAGACGACGTGAGGGGCGATGACGAGGTCTGAAAGCTGGAGATAAAGCTGAAGTAGCCGCTTCACACCCATGAGCCATGGTTCTGGATGGTGCACCATTCACACAGTTGTCGGACCAGTCCTCCACACATGGTTGGTTGTCGTACCGTCAGCAGCCAAGGAACACCACTGTCCAGCAAGGAGCCAGAAGGAGGAGGACTTGCCGACTGGGTGACATGAGTGACTACATGCTGTAGTGCCTGGGCAGTGACTGGTGAGGGGTCCACATTCTGACCAGTGCTGATTACCGGGTGGCCTCCTTGCTGGATACCCCCTACAAGGGCAACATTCCGTCCTAACCTCTGACACCTTGTCGGATCTCGCCCTCTATGCCTTGGAGGTGCTGGCCTGCCCTGCCGAAAGAGTGCTGTCTGAACAGGTGTTTAACATCACAGGGGGAGTCATCAAAGACAAGTGGATCTGCCTCCCCTCAGCCAACATGGACAAGCTGACATTCAGGAAAGAGAGCCAGGCGTGGAGCCCACAGGACTTGTCTGTTACCCTGCCCTATTGAGGACACAACATATAGATGGACAGCATTGGCTACCTCCTTCTCCGCCTTTTCCACCTTCACATCCACCACTTACACCTCAGCCTCCTGTTTAAAAATTATTATTATTATATTTTAAGTACATTCCCTACCCCATTTTTGCTGGCCAATTGTCCTGTTTTTAACTTCATTTAATTTCCTTTTGCCACCATTTGTGATTTACTTGTCACAATTGTTAATGACGTACTTACCTGCCCCACCTGTCAGGGCCTATGTAACGTACTTACCTGCTCCACCTCCCACCTCTTGGGGTCTACATGACTTACTTACCTGCCCCACATACAGTATCTGGGTCTACATGACGTACTTACCTGACCCACCCCTAGGGGTCTACATGACGTATATACCTGCCCCACCTGTCGGGGTCTACATGACGTACTTACCTGCCCCACCTGTCGGGGTCTACATGATGTATATACCTGCCCCACCTGTCGGGGTCTACATGACGTATTTACCTGCCCCACCTGTCAGGGTCTACATGACGTATTTACCTGCCCCACCTGTCTGGGTCTACATGACTTACTTACCTGCCCCACATACAGTATCTTGGTCTACATGACGTACTTACCTGACCCACCCCTAGGGGTCTACATGATGTATATACCTGCCCCACCTGTCGGGGTCTACATGACGTATTTACCTGCCCCACCTCTTGGGGTCTACATGACGTATATACCTGCCCCACCTCTTGGGGTCTACATGACGTACTTATCTGCCCCACCTGTCAGGGTCTACATGACGTATTTACCTGCCCCACCTGTCTGGGTCTACATGACGTACTTACCTGCCCCACCTGTCAGGGCCTATGTAACGTACTTACCTGCCCCACCTCCCACCTCTTGGGGTCTACATGACTTACTTACCTGCCCCACCTGTCGGGGTCTACATGACGTATTTACCTGCCCCACCTCTTGGGGTCTACATGACGTATATACCTGCCCCACCTGTCGGGGTCTACATGACGTATTTACCTGCCCCACCTGTCTGGGTCTACATGACGTACTTACCTGCCCCACCTGTCAGGGCCTATGTAACGTACTTACCTGCCCCACCTCTCACCTCTTGGGGTCTACATGACTTGCTTACCTGCCCCACCTGTCTGGGTCTACATGACGTACTTATCTGCCCCACCTGTCAGGGTCTACATGACGTATATACCTGCCCCACCTGTCGGGGTCTACATGACGTACTTACCTGCCCCACATATCTGGGTCTACATGATGTATTTACCTGCCCCACCTCTTGGGGTCTACATGACGTACTTACCTGCCCCACCTGTCTGGGTCTACATGACGTACTTATCTGCCCCACCTGTCAGGGTCTACATGACGTATATACCTGCCCCACCTGTCGGGGTCTACATGACGTACTTACCTGCCCCACATATCTGGGTCTACATGATGTATTTACCTGCCCCACCTCTTGGGGTCTACATGACGTACTTACCTGCCCCACCTGTCTGGGTCTACATGACGTACTTACCTGCCCCACCTGTTGCAGTCTACATGACGTATTTACTAACGATTCATTAAAATACAAACAATACATTTGTAACACATTCCTTTTATGATACGTTACACAAGGACAATGTATTCCTCAGATCTTATTCTTAATATTTCATCATCTGAGCAGCGAGGACTTACTCTATTGCGTTCACGACATCTTGATCCATATTGAGCATTTGGAGCCCTAAAAAATCAGAAGAAGCTATATGTTATGGATTGTGTCTTCTTTGTTTGCATGTAGATATTGGTCAAGTAGAAAGGCCACTGTGACAGCAACTTTATAGAAGCAGATAATGGGATCTAAAGTATTATCACCATCTTTCAAATACATAAAATACCAATTTCTAGTTAATTTGCAGTGTTTTTTTTAGGATCATCTACATTTACATTGTTTGTGCAATGGTTTGGGGCAGGGAATTGGCAGGAGTGCTGGGGGAGTGAAGTAGACAGGGTGGGAGTCCATTGTCCCAGAACCTCATTTGTCACTGCTGCTGAATGTATATGTATAGGGTGGCACTAGTCTAAAGTTTATTCAAGGTCTAAGGGTATGTTCACACTGGAATTGGGGAGTAATATCAAGCAGATGCTGCTCGAAGATCCGCCTGTCCCATTGATTCAATGTGATTTCTTAAGTGCAATCTGCAGAATCGTCATGTGTGCAGTAGAGGCCGACCCTACTACTCCATTAGTCCAATAAACCACTGAGGAAGAGGTCTAGGCGGACCTTTAAAATACGTTTGGCAGCTACACTATACCACCTTGACACAACTTGAGCAGTTGAATCTGCACTCCCGTTCATTGTGCACCAACAAACTACATCCCAGTGTTGGCAAAGCGAGAGGGGGCGCCGCTTCAACATTCAAGGGAACCTGTCACCCCCCGTGCCGGGGTGACAGGCTCCCGACCCCCCGTTAGAGCCCCCTATACTTACCTCATCCCGCCGGGTCCCGCTTCTGGATTCGGTCGGGTCCCGGAGATCTCAGCCGCTGCAGCCCGGCGCGTGCGCTGACAGATGAGTCCAACACCCATAGAGAATGACGGAGCGCTGGACTCTCCTGTCATTCTCTATGAGCGTTGGACTCATCTCTCAGCGCGCGCGCCGGGCTGCAGCGGCTGAGATCTCCGGGACCCGACCGAATCCAGAAGCGGGACCCGGCGGGATGAGGTAAGTATAGGGGTCTCTAACGGGGGTCTGGAACCTGTCACCCCGGTACGGGGGGTGACAGGTTCCCTTTCAAGCAAATCCAGGCTGTTGGCGTCATCTGCCTCTATTGCAGACATCGAGGGCTAACCCCACAGACCCGACACGAGCAGACCCCGGAATGGTGAGCGGTCATCATCCCCTACGGTTAAACGAGCAACCTTGTAACTATTGAGCGGTAACTTGCTTGTCGGGCTTCTCTTTAAAGGCCATGTTCACACATGGCAAAACAGTGGCCGTTCTGTAACCATCCCCCCACCAAGATCTGCTGCACCGCCACTCCCGCCCTTCAAACTTTCCCCTTCCTGTGGGCAGGGCCGTTTTAATACATTGGTGGGCCCATTGCACAGCCATCAAGAGTAGCCCCCACCCAGCATTATCAGAATCGGCGCTCCACACACAGTATAATACCCTGAAAATGCCCCCACACTGCATTAAGAGCCCCAATACATACGGTAGTTACCTTATAACCTTATAAAGATATCACCAATGATACCATTACATAATACCGCCACACCATGACCCCTATCACTACAGCCCTATAACAGTGACATCCATTTACTCACAGGGGGCGTCTTCTCTCATCAGAGTCTGTCACCTTTTCTTTAACTCCATCCAGCCTGGGCCACCATGATGTCTCCCCCGGCTGTGAATCTTCTCTCCAGAATCTGCCAGAGAAACATTTTAGGCTCCAACACATACAGTAGTTACCCCCATCTGTGCCCCCATATAGTAGTTACCCCCTATGTACCCCTATATAGTAGTTACCCCCCCTCTGTGCCCCTATCTAGTAGTTACACCCCTCTGTGCCCCCACTTAATAATTAGGTATGCTCTGTGCCCCAACATAGTAGTAAGGTCCCTATATAATATAGGCACCTCTGTGCAGCCCCAATGTTAGTATAGACCCGTGTGCTGCCCCCAGTTATATATATAGACCCCGGGTGTGCTGCCTCCAGTAGTACATAGACCCCTGTGTGCTGCCCCCAGTAGTATAGAGAGCTGTGTGCTGCCCCCAGTAGTATATAGACCCCTGTGTGCTGCCCCCAGTAGTATATAGACACCTGTGTGCTGCCCCCAGTAGTATATAGACTCCTGTGTGCTTCCCCCAGTAGTATAGAAAGCTGTGTGCTGCCCCCAGTACTATAGACCCCCTGTGTGCTGCCCCCAGTAGTATAGACCCCCTGTGTGCTGCCCCTAGTAGTATAGACCCCCTGTGTGCTGCCCCCAGTAGTGTAGAAAGCTGTGTGCTGCCCCAAGTAGTATAGAAAGCTGTGTGCTGCCCCAAGTAGTATAGAAAGCTGTGTGCTGCCCCCAGTAGTATAGACCCCCTGTGTGCTGCCCCAGTAGTATAGACAGCTGTGTGCTGCCCCCAGTAGTATATAGACAGCTGTATGCTGCCCCCAGTAGTATAGACCCCCTGTGTGCTGCCCCCAGTAGTATAGACAACTGTGTGCTGCCCCCAGTAGTATATAGACCCCTGTGTGCTGTCCCCAGTAGTATATAGACCCCTGTGTGCTGCCCCCAGTAGTATATAGACTCCTGTGTGCTGCCCCCAGTAGTATATAGACTCCTGTGTGCTTCCCCCAGTAGTATAGAAAGCTGTGTGCTGCCCCCAGTACTATAGACCCCCTGTGTGCTGCCCCCAGTAGTATAGACCCCCTGTGTGCTTCCCCCAGTAGTGTAGAAAGCTGTGTGCTGCCCCAAGTAGTATAGAAAGCTGTGTGCTGTCCCAAGTAGTATAGAAAGCTGTGTGCTGCCCCCAGTAGTATAGACCCCCTGTGTGCTGCCCCAGTAGTATAGACAGCTGTGTGCTGCCCCCAGTAGTATATAGACAGCTGTGTGCTGCCCCCAGTAGTATAGACCCCCTGTGTGCTGCCCCCAGTAGTATAAACAACTGTGTGCTGCCCCCAGTAGTATATAGACCCCTGTGTGCTGCCCCCAGTAGTATATAGACCCCTGTGTGCTGCCCCCAGTAGTATATAGACTCCTGTGTGCTTCCTCCAGTAGTATAGAAAGCTGTGTGCTGCCCCCAGTTATATATAGACCCCGGTGTGCTGCCTCCAGTAGTATATAGACCCCTGTGTGCTGCCCCCAGTAGTATATAGACCCCTGTGTGCTGCCCCCAGTAGTATAGAGCTGTGTGCTGCCCCCAGTAGTATATAGACCCCTGTGTGCTGCCCCCAGTAGTATATAGACACCTGTGTGCTGCCCCCAGTAGTATATAGACTCCTGTGTGCTTCCCCCAGTAGTATAGAAAGCTGTGTCCTGCCCCCAGTAGTATAGACAGCTGTGTGCTGCCCCCAGTAGTATAGATAGCTGTCTGCTGCCCCCAGTAGTATATAGACAGCTGTGTGGTGCCCCAGTAGTATAGACAGCTGTGTGCTGCCCACAGTAGTATAGACCCCCTGTGTGCTGCCCCCAGTAGTATAGACAGCTGTGTGCTGCCCCCAGTAGTATAGACAGCTGTGTGCTGTCCCCAGTAGTATAGAAAGCTGTGTGCTGCCCCCAGTAGTATATAGACACCTGTGTGCTACCCCCAGTAGTATATAGACCCCCTGTGTGCTGCCCCCAGTAGTATTGAGACCCGATTGTGCTTCCCCCAGTAGTATATAGACCACTAGGTGCTGCCCCCAGTAGTATATAGACCCCTTGTGTGCTGCCCCTAGTACTATAGACCACTAGGTGTTGCCCCCAGGAGTATATAGCCCCCTCTGTGCACCCCCCAGTAGTATATATCCCCTGTGCTCCCCCCAGTAGTATATAGTCCCCCTGCGCACCCCCGGTAGTATATATATCCACTGTGCACCCCCAGTTATATATACCCCCCCTGTGCACCCCCCCAGTTATATATACCCCCCTGTGCGCTCCCCCAGTTATATTTATACAGACTGTGCACCCCAGTTATATATACCCCCCTGTGCAACCCCCCAGTAGTATATAACCCCCCTGTGCACCCCCCAGTAGTATATAGCCCCCCTGTGCACTCCCCGAGTTATATATAACCCCTTTATATTATCCCCCTGTGTGCTCCCCCATTTATATATATACCCCCTGTGTGCCCCCTAGTTATATATACCCCTGTGCACCCCCCAGTAGTATATAGCCCCCCTGTGCGCCCCCCCAGTAGTATATAGCCCCCCTGTGCGCTCCCTGAGTTATATATACCCCCTGTGCACCCCACCTGTTATATATATATATATATACCCCCTGTGTGCCCCCCCAGTTATATATACCCCATTGTGTGCCCCATCCCCCCCACCAGTAGTATATAGGCCCCCCTGTGGCACCCCATGTCGTATAGACCCCCGTTGTGTGCTGCCCCCGTTATATAGCCCCCCTTTGTGCTCCCCCTCTCATATAGCCAATAACAAAAAAAAACACTTTACACTCACCTGGGTCCACGCGGTCCTCTTCTCTTCAACTCACCGCATCCTTGTGGCCGCAGACAGTGCTTTACCTGCGGTCACAAGAGGCCGTTCTTCCCTCTCACGGTCGCTCAGCGTCGATATCATAACGGGAGAGCGGCCTCTTGTGACCGCAGGCAAAGCACTGCCTGCGGCCACAAGGATGTCTGACAGGGAGGGAACCAATGGCTCCCGACCTGTCAGTGCCGCTGCTGCCTGTACCTGTGAGCGTTCATGACGAGGAGGGGGCCTGCAGGGGGCGCCATGGATGGTTAACTTACCCTTCCCGATAGCACCCCCCTGGCAGGCTGGTGGCCGGAGCCCTGCAGGCTGGCCCTGCTCAGGGTGGGCCCCTTTAACCAGTGGGCCCGGTGCACATGCACCATGTGCCCTCTGGTTAAAGCGGCCCTGCCTGTGGGTGGTGGTACCGATAGTCCGGGTGGGTCATTTGCCCCTCAGGACTCCTGTGACAAGAGCCCAAGGGACCCATCACGGCCCGACAGGTCACTGACCATTTCAGGTGGATACAGCCACAACACACAGAAGGTACCGACATCCCACCTGTGTGCTGGACTGGCACTGGCGTCACAGCAATCACCATCACTGGCCGAGCTGTCACAACCACCAGCACAACATCATCCAGTGGTTCACCACATATACAGTGATACCTCTGTATACACTGCTGTGTGTGTGTGTATGTATGTGTATATATAATATATATATATATATATATACACACACACACACACCCTTTTTATATACTGGCAGTGAACCATAGACCAGTGGAATGAGACTTTCAGATCCCACAAAGAACTAAGGGCACGACAATGAATTATCAGCACCTGGTAGAATGAAGCTGATGGGGCTCCTCTCATACCTCCCATCTGCCGCTATCTCAGTCCTATAGGATCTCCTCAGTCTTCTCACGGCTTGTGGTCCCCTCTGCTGAGGATGTTACCATAACCACGGCCTCCCTCATTCCTGTCACTACTGCCTTTTATGGGGAGCTCATTAGCATAGCTCCACACAGTTTCTGGATGTTTCCGCTAGTTGGTGTAATACACTAAGGAGGCAGTTGGTGGCACTGTTACATAACGCCCTGATTGAGGTGTGTTTGTGAATAGCGACCCCTCTGTACTATACCTGATATCTATGGTACACATTTTAGGGAATATTTTAATGAATGAGGAAGAACAACTTTCTTTTGGAGACCCCCGTTGATTTTGTCCCATTGTGACAGCACTAACTCCTGGAGTGGGGGACACGTATACAGCTAACCAGAGTCCGGTGAGAAGGGGGTAAGATGTTGGAGCATGAGGTAGAAGAATACTTGAGGAGAGAGAGAATGCTTGTGCCTGTGTTTTGACTCTTTTGGTCTTCGCACCACCTATTGCCCACCAGTGTCGGGGGAACGGTCCTAGTGGGTGACACAAGCCTTGCTCACTGTGGTTGCTGACAAGTGGTTGAAAATAAGTGGAGTTTAAAGAGGAATTGCTGCTGATTCTGTGGGTTTGGAGTGACTGACTATATTGTTGTTTTTGTGCAATTGTGTGGTGTGTATTGCTGCAGAGCATAGATAGATAGTACCATAGTTGCTTAGTTAAACAGGTCCAAACAGTTTTTTTTTTCTCTGGTCTGCTCTGCACCTGGGGGTGGGGTTAATTGATCTCAGGTGCTTAAATCAAGGCTCAGCACTCACTGTGTGTGCTTGCTGACAAGTGGTTGGAAATAAGTGGAGTTTAAAGAGGAATTGAAAGAAGGAGTTACAGGTTCTGGTAAGTGCTAAATCTCTTACTTTTTCACAGTTTTGTTGCACTGAGGATGATGGCTAGCGAGATGGAAGGATTCATTCAGTGCGCAGTCTGCCGCATGTACGCACAACTGGAGCAGGAGTTCCAGGGTGACGACCGCTGTGACAGATGGGAGCATGTTGCCCATCTAGAAGAGTTAGAGATCTGGAGAAGCATATTGCTACACTGAGGGAACTTGGCCACCTTGAGAGGGAACTTCGGCTCACTGAGCAGGAAGTTAGTGGGTTAGAGATGGAGGGTGGTGATATAGATCAGGAGGCCCAAGTAAGTAGCTGGGTTAATGTAGTTAGAGGGACCAGTAAGGGATCCAAGAAAAGGAAGGCCACTTCTCCTACTATATGCCCAAGCAAAATTGCCAAGTTAGGTGATGATGCAAGGGCATCCGTGTCAGAAATGGCAGCTCTAGTGGAACCTGTTCTCCCTAACAGCCGGGGGAACAGTCCAACTAGTAGTGGGCGGGATGGTATAGTAGGTAGGACAACTAGCAGTGGGCGGGATGGTATTGTAGGTAGGACAGCTAGTAGTGGGCGGGATGGTATTGTAGGTAGGCCTAGACAGTTAGTGGTTGTAGGGGATTCTGTAATCAGGAAGACGGATAGAATAATTTGTCGCCAAGACCGCCTCAACCGAATGGTTTGCTGTCTCCCTGGTGCCAGGGTTCGGCAAGTGGTGGAGAGGGTGGATAAATTACTTGGGGGGGCTGGGGATGACCCAGCTGTCGTGGTCCATGTGGGAACCAATGACAGGATACAAGGTAGGTGGAGGTCTATTAAAAATAATTTTAGAGAACTAGGTGCTAAGTTGAAGGGAAGGACCTCCAAGGTGGTATTCTCTGGAATACTGCCTGTGCCATGCGCATCGCAGGAAAGACAGCGGGAGCTGCGGGAGGTAAATGCATGGCTCACGTTGTGGTGTAGAGGAGAAGGGTTTGGGTTTTTAGAGCACTGGGCTTAATTTTCATTGGGGTACAATCTGTTTTCCGCAGATAATTTGCACCTTAATGGAAGGGGGTCCGCTGTGCTGGGGGAGAGAATCCTAGAAGGGGTGGAGGGGTTTTTAAACTAGGGATGTGGAGGGAGGACAATGTAGTATGTAATGTAGTGGCAGATAGGTTAGAGAGGGGACAGAACAATGAGGTGGGAGGAGAAGGGTCATGTGGGGGGAGGATAAGAGCAGTGGATAGGGAGAAGGGCCCTGTGGGGGGAGGATAAGAGCAGTGGATAGGGAGATCCATATGTTGCGGATGAACAGTGAGGATGATTGTAGCCACAGCACAGTAATAAATCCCATTTCTTATAATGAAGCCGTTAAACTCGATGGTAATATAAAGTGTATGGTTACTAATGCCAGAAGTCTAGCCAGCAAGATGGGGGAGCTGGAGGTCTTGGTTCTGGAGGAGTCCATTGATGTGGTTGGTGTGACTGAGACATGGCTGGACTCCTCACATGACTGGGCTGTCAATATTCAGGGATTTACGTTGTTCAGAAGGGACCGGGTGGGCAGAAGGGGAGGAGGAGTATGTCTGTATGGTATAAGGGCAGGGGGGAGGAGTATGTCTGTATGGTATAAGGACAGGGTGGGCAGGGGGAGGAGGAGTATGTCTGTATGGTATAAGGACAGGGTGGGCAGGGGGAGGAGGAGTATGTCTGTATGGTATAAGGACAGGGCGGGCAGAAGGGGAGGAGGAGTATGTCTGTATGGTATAAGGACAGGGTGGGCAGGAGGAGGAGTATGTCTGTATGGTATAAGGACAGGGTGGGCAGGAGGAGGAGTATGTCTGTATGGTATAAGGACAGGGTGGGCAGGGGGAGGAGTATGTCTGTATGTCAGAAATGATATTAAAGTGAGTGTAAAAGATGCAATAGTGGGAGATGACTGTGATGATGTGGAAGCATTATGGGTAGAACTACAGAAGGAGGTAAAGAGTGAAAAAATTATTCTTGGTGTAATCTATAGACGCCCCAACATTACTGAGGAGGTAGATGGCCAGTTGAATAGACAAATAGAGTGGGCTGCCCGGGAGGGGACAGTAGTGATAATGGGGGACCTCAACTACCCAGATATAGATTGGGGTCACGGTTCAGCTAAAACCACAAAGGGGAGGGAATTTCTTAACCTCCTGCAGGATAATTTTCTGGGCCAGTTTGTGGAGGAGCCAACTAGAAGTGATGCCTTGTTGGATCTGGTTATTTCTAACAACGCTGAGCTGGTTGGGGATGTCACTGTCCATGAACACCTGGGGAATAGTGACCACAATATAGGGACTTTTAGCTTAAAGTGTAGAAAAGAAAAACATGTTGGGAGGGCAAAAACTCTTAATTTTAAAAGGGCCAATTTTCCTGGGTTAAGGGCAGAACTTCAGGGCATAGACTGGGAGCGGCTGCTGTCACATACGGATACAGCTAATAAATGGGAAATCTTCCAATCCACATTAAATAACTGTACTGCCAAATATATTCCTATGGGGAACAAATATAAACGGTTAAAATCCAATCCCACATGGCTTACAACTGAGGTTAGAAGGGCTATAAATGAGAAAAAAGGGGCATTCAAAAATACAAATCAGAGGGGTCAGCTGTATACAGTACAGATCAGAGGGGTCAGCTGTATACAGTACAGATCAGAGGGGTCAGCTGTATACAGTACAGATCAGAGGGGTCAGCTGTATACAGTACAAATCAGAGGGGTCAGCTGTAGCATTTAAACATTACAAAGAAGTCAACAAAACCTGTAAAAATGTAATAAAAGCAGCAAAAATTCACAATGAAAGGCAGGTAGCTATAGAAAGCAAAAGAAACCCCAAAAAATTCTTCAAATATATTAATGCAAAAAAACCAAGGTCAGAGCATGTAGGACCCCTAAATAATGGCGACGGGGAATTAATAACTGGGGATCAGGAGAAAGCTGAGTTACTTAATGGGTTCTTCAGTTCTGTATATACAAAAGAGGATGGAGCTGTGGTGGGTGGGGCCAGTACTGAGGTGGGTGGGGCCAGTGCTGCTAACACATGTAATGTACTGAACTGGCTTACTATAGATATCGTCCAAGATAAATTTAACAAACTCAATGTAACCAAAGCTCCAGGGCCTGATGGATTGCACCCCAGAGTTCTTGGGGAACTCAGTTCTGTAATTTCACTACCCTTGTATGAAATATTCTGTGATTCTTTGCTTACTGGTATTGTGCCGAGGGACTGGCGTAAGGCAAATGTAATGCCGATTTTCAAAAAGGGCTCTCGAACTTCCCCAGGTAACTACAGACCTGTAAGCTTAACGTCCATTGTGGGGAAAGTATTTGAGGGGCTTATAAGGGACTACATCCAGGAATATGTAGTGGCTAATAGTATTATAAGTGATAACCAGCATGGTTTTACTAAGGACAGAAGCTGTCAAACCAACCTAATATGTTTCTATGAAGAGGTAAGTAGAAGCCTGGATGGCGGCGCGGCTGTGGATATCGTGGCTGTGGATATCGTGTACCTGGATTTTGCAAAAGCGTTTGACACAGTTCCTCATGGACGTCTGATGGGTAAGTTAAAGTCTATCGGTTTGGAAAGTTTAATGTGTAACTGGATTGAAAACTGGCTTAATAATCGTACCCAGAGAGTGGTGGTCAATGATTCCTACTCCGAATGGTCCCCGGTAATAAGTGGTGTACCCCAAGGGTCAGTACTGGGCCCTCTTCTGTTTAACTTGTTTATTAATGATATTGAGAATGGAATTAACAGCAATGTTTCTATCTTTGCAGATGACACCAAGCTTTGTAGTACAGTACAGTCTATGGAGGATGTGCAGATGTTACAGGCTTTGTAGTACAGTACAGTCTATGGAGGATGTGCAGATGTTACAGGCTTTGTAGTACAGTACTGTCTATGGAGAATGTGCAGATGTTACAGGCTGTGTAGTATAGTACAGTCTATGGAGGATGTGCAGATGTTACAGGCTGTGTAGTATAGTACAGTCTATGGAGGATGTGCAGATGTTACAGGCTGTGTAGTACAGTACAGTCTATGGAGGATGTGCAGATGTTACAGGCTTTGTAGTACAGTACAGTCTATGGAGGATGTGCAGATGTTACAGGCTTTGTAGTACAGTACAGTCTATGGAGGATGTGCAGATGTTACAGGCTTTGTAGTACAGTACAGTCTATGGAGGATGTGCAGATGTTACAGGCTTTGTAGTACAGTACAGTCTATGGAGGATGTGCAGATGTTACAGGCTTTGTAGTACAGTACAGTCTATGGAGGATGTGCAGATATTACAGGCTTTGTAGTACAGTACAGTCTATGGAGGATGTGCAGATGTTACAGGCTTTGTAGTACAGTACAGTCTATGGAGGATGTGCAGATGTTACAGGAGGACTTAGACACACTGAGTGTTTGGGCGTCCACTTGGCAAATGAGGTTCAATGTGGATAAATGTAAAGTTATGCACCTGGGTACTAATAACCCACATGCATCATATGTCCTGGGGGGAGTTACTCTGGGAGAGTCGCTGGTAGAGAAGGATCTGGTTGTACTTGTAGATAACAGACTACAGAACAGCACACAATGTCAGGCAGCGGCTTCTAAGGCCAGCAGGATATTGTCATGTATATAACAGGCCTGGACTCTGGGGACAGGGATATAATATTACCGCTTTATAAAGCTTTGGGGCGGCCCCATCTGGAGTATGCTGTCCAGTTTTGGAACCCGATTCATAAAAAGGACGTTCTAGAGCTGGAGAGGGTACAAAGACGGGCAACTAAACTAATAAGGGGAATGGAGCATCTTAGTTATGAGGAGAGATTAAAAGAATTACATTTGTTTAGTCTGGAGAAGAGACGGATAAGGGGAGATATGATTAACTTATTTATATATATAAATGGCCCCTACAAGAGATATGGGGAAAAGATGTTCCAGGTAAAACCCCCTCAAAGGACAAGAGGGCACTGCCTCCGCCTGGAGAGACAAGGGGGCGCTGCCTCCGCCTGGAGAGACAAGAGGGCGCTGCCTCTGCCTGGAGAGACAAGAGGGCACTGCCTCCACCTGGAGAGACAAGGGGGCACTGCCTCTGCCTGGAGAGACAAGAGGGCGCTGCCTCTGCCTGGAGAGACAAGAGGGCACTGCCTCCACCTGGAGAGACAAGGGGGCACTGCCTCCGCCTGGAGAGACAAGGGGCGCTGCCTCCGCCTGGAGAGACAAGAGGGCGCGGCCTCCACCTGGAGAGACAAGGGGGCACTGCCTCTGCCTGGAGAGACAAGAGGGCGCTGCCTCTGCCTGGAGAGACAAGAGGGCACTGCCTCCACCTGGAGAGACAAGGGGGCACTGCCTCCGCCTGGAGAGACAAGGGGGCGCTGCCTCCACCTGGAGAGACAAGGGGGCATTGCCTCCAGCTGGAGAGACAAGGGGGCGCTGCCTCCGCCCGGAGAGACAAGGGGGCGCTGCCTCCGCCCGGAGAGACAAGGGGGCACTGCCTCCAGCTGGAGAGACAAGGGGGCACTGCCTCCAGCTGGAGAGACAAGGGGGCGCTGCCTCCAGCTGGAGAGACAAGGGGGCACTGCCTCCGCCTGGAGAGACAAGGGGGCACTGCCTCCACCTGGAGAGACAAGGGGGCGCTGCCTCCGCCTGGAGAGACAAGAGGGCACTGCCTCCGCCGGGAGAGACAAGAGGGCACTGCCTCCGCCTGGAGAGACAAGGGGGCATTGCCTCCAGCTGGAGAGACAAGGGGGCGCTGCCTCCGCCTGGAGAGACAAGGGGGCGCTGCCTCCGCCTGGAGAGACAAGGGGGCGCTGCCTCCGCCTGGAGAGACAAGGGGGCGCTGCCTCCGCCCGGAGAGACAAGGGGGCACTGCCTCCAGCTGGAGAGACAAGGGGGCACTGCCTCCAGCTGGAGAGACAAGGGGGCGCTGCCTCCAGCTGGAGAGACAAGGGGGCACTGCCTCCGCCTGGAGAGACAAGGGGGCACTGCCTCCACCTGGAGAGACAAGGGGGCGCTGCCTCCGCCTGGAGAGACAAGAGGGCACTGCCTCCGCCGGGAGAGACAAGAGGGCACTGCCTCCGCCGGGAGAGACAAGAGGGCACTGCCTCCGCCTGGAGAGACAAGGTGGCATTGCCTCCAGCTGGAGAGACAAGGGGGCGCTGCCTCCGCCTGGAGAGACAAGGGGGCGCTGCCTCCGCCTGGAGAGACAAGGGGGCGCTGCCTCCGCCTGGAGAAAAAA
The DNA here is from genome assembly GCF_027789765.1 of Dendropsophus ebraccatus. NCBI lineage: Eukaryota > Metazoa > Chordata > Amphibia > Anura > Hylidae > Dendropsophus > Dendropsophus ebraccatus. The sequence continues at coordinate 4,791,828 of NC_091464.1, read as the reverse complement.
AGGTTCAATCTCCGGAGGCGACAAGCCTTCTTTACCATGAGAACTGTGAATCTGTGGAACAGTCTACCACAGGATCTAGGATCTGGTCACAGCAAAAACAGTAGAGGGCTTCAAAACCGGCCTAGACAAGTTCTTAGACCAAAATAATATAAATGCATATGTATAGAACCTATCATCCCTCCCCCTTCCCTGTATCCATCCCCTCCTTGGTTGAACTTGATGGACATGTGTCTTTTTTCAACCGTATTAACTATGTAACTAAGCCCCAGACCTTGTTACCTGGGATGAGCGGAATGCTAATGGTTCCCTGTCCACACCCACACTGCGAGATAGAGTTCATAGGCTTCTAGCAACTTTGCTCTATCCGAATCAGTTCCTAGCCTTACTTTGTGGATACTGTCCTGCACTGTGACTCTCCTTGTCTACGGCGTGGGTTGAGATGATCTCTGACCTCTCTATTGAAAAGCTTAACACTGCATAGTGTTGAGTGGAGTTACTTGAGAAGAAAAGGTTAGCTTCATGTGCCTAGGTCTGCTTCTAGACTGCACACTGAGACTGGGGACCTGGCAGAGGGCCAGGGTCCAACGGGACCGCTGTAGAAAGCGTTCTGGTTTGTGTCCTTCCTCTACAGTGTCTAGAAACAAAAGACCTCTACATTTCCTCTACCCATGTAACTTCCTATCCACAGCTCCTGTAAGGTGTGCTGTGAATGGGTGAGAGTGCATATGTGAGAAGTAAAGAGAGAAATGTTAAGATAAAAGAAGAGTGTACTCTCTAAAGATCCATGTCTTTCACTACTACAGCTGTGCAATAACTGAGTACATATATTTACAACAGCGACATCTTGTGGTGAAACTTTAACTCTACTACATCACCATTTACATACAAAAAGTACAGGCATTTGTGATGGGTGTAACCATGGCCGATTCTAGCTTTTCTGCCGCCTGAGGCGAAAGCTGACAAAGCGCCCCCCCCCCCCCTCAGAGCAATAGTCAGAGAGAGAAAATCCAGGACAGGCACAGTGCATTACCGCAGTGTGTATGGGACACCACTATAGATAACAGTGTGCTCTGTGCAGTGACCAGATTTTTTAACTGTTTGAGCCACTATGGGCCCCCTGGAAGCTTCAAAACAAACAACAATCTGCAACTGCTGACCTCTGACCTCAGGAGCCGGAGAAGAGCCATAAAACGGGCTGCTCTGTTAACTCTTTCAGTACTGCAGAATGTAGAGTATTACTGTGCATCACTTACATTCTGCAATACAGAAAGAGTTAACAGCAGAGCAGAACATTACTTTTATGCCTCTTCTCCTGCTCTTGCACTGTGCTGAGGTCAGCTCGGAGGTCGGCCGTGCAGAGAAGACATAATATAGCGTCCCCGCTGCTGCTAACTTCTTCTTTTCTACAGTGTGTAAGTGATGCAGAGTATAATAACTATATCTATGTCTTATGTGATGTGAATACCTGTGAATACGAGGCTTCCAGCCTCCTCAGCTCTTCTCATGAGGCAACTGACAGGAAACACGGCCGGGCACTGAGCCGTAACTAGTTGTAATGATAAGGACACAGGACGCTGATGCCGCCCCCCTCAAGGGCTGTGTTATCTGCCGCCTGAGGCAAACACTTCACCTCGCCTCATGGCAGATACGGGCCTGGATGTAACTACTAGCAACACCCATGGTGGGACACCACACATATATTGTTTATCATTACATAGTGTAGCCAGCACCTGGGCTGTGTATGTCCCCTATGTTTTATGTTTTTCCTCTCCCAATCTGTCGGTATGTATTGACTTTTGGCCGTGAAGGGCATCTGTTCCATCGCCAGCAGTGACTCAGCCATTACTCACTTCATTCCAGCAGGTTCTTTTCAGCTTCTTGTATTTTTCCTCTTACCATCTGGTCTTCCAATCCCTGGACTATTGCATTATATCTTATCGGAGAAGCTCCCACCTCTCTGATTGTCTAATGGGCGATTTTTATATTGTTTTAAATGTGGATGGATTACATGATAGATGAATGTATTTAGCTGTGGTGACATGTATTGTTGGGGGGAGGGGGGGTGTCAGGGGTTATATACCGTACGGAGTGGGGCTGGCATCTAGGGATCTAGGGATGGCTGTGATGCAAGATGTCATGAATACAAAAATTGACTTCAGAGAGCAAGAATCTTGTTGTTCTGAATGGTCTGAATTGGTCCAAGAACATCAGTATTTTTTCTTTTGGAAGAAAAGAGATTTGTCTGCTGGAGTCTAAAAGGATTCGGTTATGTGACATCAACCCTTATAAAAGATCTATGGGCGATGAAGAGATCCCCAGTGACAGATCTGGAAACTCAGACTGGTGGACGTCTTGTTCTCAGCAAACCTGAGGGATTTTTGGTACTTCCTATGAATTGGGATGTGATGTATGTATATATATATATATATATATATATATATATATATATATATATATATATATATATGTGTGTGTGATAGTCGCTCACTGTGCCCCCATATAGTATAAGCCTCCTCTGTCCCCTACAAAGCATTAGGCCCCCACTGTGCCCCTGTTTAGTATAGGCCCCCTGTGCAGCAGTCTCCATATAGTATAGGCCCCAATATAGTTTAACCCCCTGTCCAGCAGTCCCCATATAATATAGCCCCTGTCCAGCAGTTCCCATATAATATAGCCCCCGTCTAGCAGTCAGCATATAATATAGACCCATCACATAACATAGCCACCTGTCCAGCGGTCCCCATGTAGTTAAGCCACCCCTAGCCGCTGTCCAGCAGTACCAATATAATATACCCCCAGCAGCACCATAAAGGATAGGTCATCCCTATGAAAAAAAAGACACAAGCATATTCACCTGTTCCATTGCTCCACAGCACACAGCGCAGACAGCAAGCGATCACCCCCACCCAGACTCGGCACACATGTAGGCGATGTGCGTTCCAGGGTGGTGGCGGACACTGCTGAGCCCATGGATTACAGCCCCCCCCCCAGCTGTTGCTTTCCCGTGCACAGTAGTAGACACAGTATGACATACACCCACCATACTCCCACAGTCCAGTCATGGAGATGAATACTAAACCAATGGCTGGATCACACAGTATAGGCCCCTGACCTCCCCCAGTAACCAGCTACTAAGGGGGTGGGTATCCGAGGGAAGGGGCTTTATTTACTACACTAACTTAGGCTGTGTGTGTATCTGTCATCTGTTATTCACATTCACACTGCTGACACTGTTAGATCAGGGGGACACCAGGTACCTCTCATACATCTGTCTGTGCTTCCAGAACATAGAAAAAGGCTTTTATTTTGTTGTACAAAACACAAGAGTTTCCTGATCTTCTGAAGTGCAGCAAGCTGTAACATCTCCTCTCTCCCCCTACCATCCCTAACCCTGCTGTAACATCTCCTCTCTCCCCCTACCATCCCTAACCCTGCTGTAACATCTCCTCTCTCCCCCACCCATCCCTAACCCTGCTGTAACATCTCCTCTCTCCCCCACCCATCCCTAACCCTGCTGTAACATCTCCTCTCTCCCCCTACCATCCCTGATCCTGCTGTAACATCTCCTCTCTCCCCCTACCATCCCTGACCCTGCTGTAACATCTCCTTTTTCCCCCTACCATCCCTGATCCTGCTGTAACATCTCCTCTCTCCCCCTACCATCCCTGATCCTGCTGTAACATCAACTCTCTCCCCCACCCATCCCTGATCCTGCTGTAACATCTCCTCTCCCCCTACCATCCCTGATCCTGCTGTAACATCTCATCTCTCCCCCTACCATCCCTGATCCTGTTGTAACATCTCCTCTCTCCCCCTACCATCCCTGATCCTGCTGTAACATCTCCTCTCTCCCCCTACCATCCCTGATCCTGCTGTAACATCTCCTCTCTCCCCCTACCATCCCTGATCCTGCTGTAACATCTCTCCCCCTACCATCCCTGATCCTGCTATAACATCTCCTCTCTCCCCCTACCATCCCTGATCCTGCTGTAACATCTCCTTTCTCCCCCTACCATCCCTGATCCTGCTGTAACATCTCTCTCCCCCTACCATCCCTGATCCTGCTGTAACATCTCCTTTCTCCCCCTACCATCCCTGATCCTGCTGTAACATCTTCTCTCTCCCCCTACCATCCCTGATCCTGCTGTAACATCTCCTCTCCCCCTCCCATCCCTGACCCTGCTGTAACATCTCCTCTCTCCCCCTCCAATCCCTGACCCTGCTGTAACACCACCTCAGTCCCCCTCCCGTCACTGCCCCTGCTGTAACACCTCCTCCCTCCCAAACCTGACCCTGCTGTAACACCTCCTCCCTCCCCCTTCCATCCCTGACCCTGCTGTAACACCTTCTTTCTCCCCCTTCCATCCCTAACCCTGCTGGGACTCTGCTTCCAGGACTCAATTAAGCAGGGAGGGGGAGAGAGGAGACAACAGCTTGCTGCAGATCAGGAGCTGGGAAACGCCCCTTTGACTCTTTTTGTCCCAGAGAATACCAGAGCATTTCTCTACAGTTTGGAAGCACAGTTGAGTATATGACAGGTACCAGGTGTCTCCTTCACCTAACAGCATGGTAAAGTGTCAGCAGTTAAGTGAGGCAGCGCTGTTCCGGATGCTTCTGGGTCTGAGTGGGGACCTGGGATGTGACGTGTCAGGCCGGCTCACCTGTCAGCAGATGGGACCCCGCTAAGGCCACTGATTGGGCCTGACCTGTCACGTCCCCGGTCTCCTCTCTCACCAGAAAGCGTCCGGGGACCAGAGCTGTGGGATAGCGGCATCAGTGCTGGAGCGGGGGAGGTGAGAGCGTGTTACTTCTTTCATCCTCCCCAAACATCACCCCAGCCGGAATTCTCCTTTAAATGCTGTTAACAAAGATTTCATTGTTAGAGAGAAGGAAAAAAACAAATGAATTTGAGGAACGCTGCCAAGCAAGGTCCTAAGGACAAGAATCCACCTCATTAATATACAGTCAGCCATGTCTGACGATGAACCTCGGACCCTGAGAAACTTCTGCCACATCCATTCATGTAGTTCTGTGCACAACCAGACGACGTTCATAGTTTCTGAGCGTTAAATACATAGAAAGGCCGAAATGACCGCGCATTCAGGTGAAAGATTACAGTCAGGGCCGTATTTACCACTAGGCACCCGCAGTCCGGTGGCCAGGGCAGCACCCGGGGGGTGGGGGGAGTGGTTGTATGGCAGTATTGGTCAGGCATAGTATGGCGGTGTTATCCAGTCACAGTATGGAGGTATTGGTCAGGTCTGGTGTGGCGGTGTTATCCAGTCACAGTATGGTGGTATCAGGTCTTGTACGGCGGTGTTATCCAGTCAAAGTATGGTGGTATCAGGTCTTGTATCAGGTCTTGTATCAGGTCTTGTATGGCGGTGTTATCCAGTCACAGTATGGCCGTATTGGTCAGGTCTGGTATGGTGGTGTTATCCAGTCACAGTATGGCCGTATTGGTCAGGTCTGGTATGGTGGTGTTATCCAGTCACAGTATGGCGGTACTGGTCAGGTGTGGTGTGGCAGTGTTATCCAGTCACAGTATGGTGGTATCAGGTCTTGTATGGCAGTGTTATCCAGTCACAGTATGGCGGTACTGGTCAGGTCTGGTGTGGCGGTGTTATTCAGTCACAGTATGGCGGTATTGGTCAGGTCTGGTATAGCGGTGTTATCCAGTCACAGTATGGCCTTATTGGTCAGGCATAGTATGGCGGTATTATCTAGTCACAGTATGGTGGTATTGGTCAGGCATAGTATGGCGGTATTATCTAGTCACAGTATGGTGGTATTGGTCAGGTCTGGTATAGCTGTGGTGAGTGCCTCGATATTCTGGTCTATATGGACAGTACTATGTGAAGATTGTTTGGATCGATTGAGCACCACCAGCTGTACCGGGACCAAGAACATGTCCACACAGTGCGGTTTTTCCCTCCCTCCGGTAGTGCCGTATGACTATATTGCTTTGAAAGTAATAATAGAATTCAGGGAAAAAATAGGAAGCAATTGCTTTTTGATTATTCTAAAAAGCGGAATTCTTCCAGCAAAAATTGATACACATTTGTTTTTCAAAATTCTCCGCTTAATGGGGATTGCTGAAGAAAGAGACCATAGCAAACCCCCCACTTATAACTTTCAGAAAAAATATAAGGATTTAAGATGAGCTCACAAGGGTTACTAATAAGAAAATGCTCCATCAAAATTGGTTACAAAAATCTCTCCCTCAGGGCAACAAAAAATGCGGGCAATGTGACCAACTTCTTGATAAAGCCTACATTAAACTCAATGGCGTGGATTGTCTTTTCCCCGAATATATCCCTTGTAAGAGTACTTCTGTGATATATGCTGTAGTATGTCCATGTACTAACTTTTATATTGGCAAGATGAAACGCAATGTGTGGACGCGCTTTAAAGAAGGGGCAATGGCATTCCCCGCCTCATAGAGCATATACGGTCAGTCCATCATGGGAACACTGCATGTATGCGTTTTATTGGTCTAGAAAAGGTTAATGCTCTGCCAGAGGGCGGTGATAGATATAAACCGCTGCTTATGCATGAAGTCCATTGGATATCAAAACTGCACGCAACTGGCCCATTAGGGCTGAATGAACGTATTGACTTCAATGCATGTCTGTAATCATGTTTTTAACTCAATGTTATGGTAATTCACATTATTTTTTCACACATCACTTTAGTTATTTAAACACTCCCCCTTGGAGGTCATGTGATTTCCGGCAGAGGAAGCGTCTAACTAGATGAGAAACAGCTGTCCTGGAGAGTATGCGCCCCCTCCACCACCCATCCTCCCTTCCTAGCTGCACACCAGGCATTGAATAAAAGAAGCTGTGTTGTGGTGAGTGCTCCCTCTTTCTCTTTATTATTTGCATTGGACTTTTGTGCTTTTACGGTAGCACCCCGGGAAGTTCTTGTGGATTATCCCTGGCATATATGTGTACTTCGAAACCATAGTTGTGCCGCTGACCTATTTCTACTTTTGCTCTCTGAATGAGTAGAATACTTGAGAGTAGAGAGAATACCTGTGCCCGTGTTTGGACTCTTTGGTCTTTGCACCAGTGTCGGGCGTCCCGTCCTAGAGGGTGACAAAACCACAGACCTTGTTACCTGGGATGAGCAGAGTGGTCAGAATTTTCTGGTGACACCCGCGCTGCGAGAAAGAGTACATAGGCTTCTAGCAACTTTGCTCTATTCGGATCAGTATTTCTTTCTTCAGAATACTGTCCTGCACTTTTAGACTGGTCTCGGGGTAGGCTAAGATGATCCCTAACTTGTCCTCTCTAAGTGTGCGTTCAGCACTGCATAGTGTTTGGAAGGACTGCTTTCAATAAAGAAGTGCTCTCTGGTCCCATGTGTGTGCGTCCACTACCACACCTCAGACTACACTACACTGGACTAGTTGTGTGAGTCCCGTAACAGGGGGACCTGGCATAGGCCCAACTTGACCGCTGTACGGAGCATTTTTGGTTGTGTCTGTCCTCTACAGAATCCAAAGTAAGATTCACTAAGGTGTGGCTACACTTCCTCTCCCCAAGTGACAACTTCCTACAACATCTGTAAAGTGTGCTGTGAGTGGGTGAGAAGAGAGTGCAAAGAAAAGAGAAGGATAGAGAGAGGTAAAAAAGAGAAAGAGCTCTTATTGGTGCACAGATCACAGAACCAATAACCCTGTAGACACCACAACTGTGCAATACTTAGGCATACTGTACAGGTGTAAGACAGGTAACACCCGTGGTGGGACACCATAGGTTAATTGGAGGTACTGCCAGCAGGGGAGAATATTTTTTGCAGCGTTGTGCACCATGGTGCGGGTGTTACAAGGCAATAAAGCGGTGGTTAGCGCAGAGCTGTGCTGCATCGTGTCCTTACTGTAATCATGGCGATCACCCAGTGTTGGCTATTTAACCGCTTAGATGCAGCTGTTATAACAGACAGCAACATTTCAATGGCCCTGCCCAATGACGTGGGTAACACAGTGGTCGCAAAAGAAAACACAATAAGAAACCACTAGCATTGCTATATTCTGTTAATCCGTCTCCCTAAAAACTTTATAAAAAAAAAGTTGGAAAATTGCATATTCAAAAATGGTACAAAGAAAAGCCCTCACATGGCTATGTCGCTGGAAAGATAAAGGACCATGGGAAAAAAAACATGGCTTTGGTATTAAAGCCCAGACTGTACAGCATGCTGGGGGAAGTGCTTATCCAGCATTAAAAAATCATGGCCGCTTTCTTCCAGAGACCGCTCTACTCTTGTCTCCAATTTGGGTGCTGGTTCTGAAACTCAGTTCTATTGGAGGGAATTAAACTTAATTGCAAACCATATCTAACCTGGAGACAACAGCGGTGCTGTCTCTGGAAGAAAGTGGCCATGTTTTTTTTAATATTGAAAAATCAATTTTAATATTTTAAGCAATCCCCCTTCCCACTACCACCCTGTGTCTAATATACATGCATAACCTATCTTGCATCTTTCCCTGTTTTTTTTTTCTCATTCTTATCCGCTGTGGAAGTGTAAAATCCTCTACTCTTGGTCCACTCTGACCACGCTGAGCTTCTCTCTCCCCCTTCTCCCTTTGTGGTCACAGGACATGTGATCTCCTCTCTGTCGGCCAGCTAGCTGTCTATTGACTTGGTAACCCAACCCCCAGGAGACATAATCTGCATCATCTCCATGCACCTGTGCTGCTTTAATAGACTTAAATGTGTCCCTGAGCCTAGATTTCTGTAATGTGAAACGTTATAGTTCTATCTCGGCTTGCTGTCAGTGAATGCAGCCGTATGTACCTGTCTCTGTAAGTGTTATAGATGTTCTTGGAGTCTGGGTGGAACTAGAGTGTTTTCATTCACAGTCAGCAAGCAGAGATCCAAACCTATACTACACCCCCAACCCCGGTAAATAGATGCATATAGCTACACCATGCGCACGTCAGCTCTGCTACATCATCAGCTAGTATGGAATACATATTGGGGTGATGTGATGCAAAATCGGTTAAAAAAAATAGCCCTGTGTTTCTTGTGCAATAGTAATGACAGCAGTGGGCAGGAAAGAAAGCTAAGGGGGCGAGTACGCAAACCGACCAATCAGGGAGATGCATGATGGGAAATGTAGTTTCCTGGCCGGCGCCATCTTGGATATAGATTGGCTTTTAGAAGAGCGTGTAGCTCAGGGACGGCAGCAGCTAGAAAGACAGGAGACGGCTCAGAATACTCGGGGACTTAGTAAGAGCCGCTAGCATCTAACTTTTTTGCTCTTAGGCGGATAACCCCTTGAAGAGCTGTGGGTTCCTCTAAGTCAGAATGGTGATCACATGACCATGTTACAGTAATGAAACGCATGGACGCTGATCAGATGGAGCTTTAACACTTTCAGGCCCAAAGTGACCAAGTGGACTGCACCAATTTTCGTTTTTTGCGCTTTCGTTTTTCCCTCCTCCCCTTCTAAGAGCTCCAGCACTCTCAGTTTTCTATCTACAGGCCATGTAAGGGCTTGTATGTTACAGGAATAGTTGTATTATGTAATGGCGTCTTTCATTTTACCATAACATGTATGATGGAATCCCAAATATATTATTTATGAAGATATAAATTGGTGACATTGGAAAAAGAATGCAATATGGTAACGTTTGGGGGGTTCCTGTGTCTACGTAATGCACTATATGGTAACAGCGACATGATACCATTACTCTATAGGTCAGTCCGAACCATATGCAGGTTACACTGATTCTCTAATGTTATATATATAATTTTTTTTTATGAAATCCTTTTTATTTTTGCAATTAGTTAATAATATAATGGGCCTATTGTGACGCTTATAACGGTTTTATTTTTTCACCTACGGGGCTGTATGGGGCGTCATTTTTCCGCCATGATCTCTAGTTTTTATTAATACCATATTTGTGAAGATCGGACGTTTTGATCATTTTTTTATTAATTTTTTTTATATATAATGTAACAAAAAATCGGTAATCCTGGCTCTTTTTCAGCTCTTTTCATTTACGCCGTTCACCGTTCGGGGTGGCGATTGTTATATTTTAATAGATCAGATTATATGTCTATTTATTTATTATGTTTTATTTATACTATTGGAAAGGGGAGTGATTTTAACTTTTATTGGGGGAGGGGCTTTGGGGTATTGTAAAAAACATTTTTTACTCACTTTAAGTCCCCCTGCGGGAACTATTACCTGCAATCATTAGATTGCATAGACTGATCATTGCTATGCCACAGACATAGCATTGATCAGTGTGATAGGCGCTCTGCTCATTGAGCCTGCCTGTGGCCATAGGCCTAGCATTGATCAGTGTTATCGGCGCTCTGCTCATTGAGCCTGCCTGTGGCCATAGACATAGCATTGATCAGTGTGATTGGCGCTCTGCTTATTCAGCCTGCCTGTGGCCATAGGCCTAGCATTGATCAGTGTGATAGGCGCTCTGCTTATTCAGCCTGCCTGTGGCCATAGGCATAGCATTGATCAGTGTAATAGGCATTCTGCTCATCGGGCCTGCCTGTGGCCATAGGCCTAGCATTGATCAGTGTAATAGGCGTTCTGCTCATAGAGCCTGCCTGTGGCCATAGGCATAGCATTGATCAGTGTGATAGGCGCTCTGCTCATTGAGCCTGCCTGTGGCCATAGACATAGCATTGATCAGTGTAATAGGCGTTCTGCTCATTGAGCCTGCCTGTGGCCATAGACATAGCATTGATCAGTGTAATAGGCGCTCTGCTCATTGAGCCTGCCTGTGGCCCTAGGCATAGCATTGATCAGTGTTATCGGCGCTCTGCTCATTGAGCCTGCCTGTGGCCATAGGCCTAGCATTGATCAGTGTAATAGGCGTTCTGCTCATAGACCCTGCCTGTGGCCATAGGCATAGCATTGAACAGTGTTATCAGCGCTCTGCTCATAGAGCCTGCCTGTGGCCATAGGCCTAGCATTGATCAGTGTAATAGGCGCTCTGCTCATTGAGCCTGCCTGTGGCCATAGACATAGCATTGATCAGTGTAATAGGCGTTCTGCTCATTGAGCCTGCCTGTGGCCCTAGGCATAGCATTGATCAGTGTTATCGGCGCTCTGCTCATTGAGCCTGCCTGTGGCCATAGGCATAGCATTGATCAGTGTAATAGGCGCTCTGCTCATTGAGCCTGCCTGTGGCCATAGGCCTAGCATTGATCAGTGTAATAGGCGTTCTGCTCATTGAGCCTGCCTGTGGCCATAGGCCTAGCATTGATCAGTGTGATAGGCGTTCTGCTCATTGAGCCTGCCTGTGGCCATAGGCATAGCATTGATCAGTGTAATAGGCGCTCTGCTCATAGACCCTGCCTGTGGCCATAGGCATAGCATTGATCAGTGTAATAGGCGTTCTGCTCATTGAGCCTGCCTGAGGCCATAGACATAGCATTGATCAGTGTAATAGGCGTTCTGCTCATAGACCCTGCCTGTGGCCATAGGCATAGCATTGAACAGTGTTATCAGCGCTCTGCTCATAGAGCCTGCCTGTGGCCATAGACATAGCATTGATCAGTGTTATCGGCGCTCTGCTCATTGAGCCTGGCAGGCTCATAGGCCTAGCATTGATCAGTGTAATAGGCGCTCTGCTCATTGAGCCTGTCTGTGGCCATAGACATAGCATTGATCAGTGTAATAGGCGCTCTGCTCATTGAGCCTGCCTGTGGCCATAGACATAGCATTGATCAGTGTTATCAGCGCTCTGCTCATAGAGCCTGCCTGTGGCCATAGGCATAGCATTGATCAGTGTTATCAGCGCTCTGCTCATAGAGCCTGCCTGTGGCCATAGACATAGCATTGATCAGTGTAATAGGCGCTCTGCTCATTGAGCCTGTCTGTGGCCATAGACATAGCATTGATCAGTGTAATAGGCGCTCTGCTCATTGAGCCTGCCTGTGGCCATAGACATAGCATTGATCAGTGTGATAGGCGCTCTGCTTATTCAGCCTGCCTGTGGCCATAGGCATAGCATTGATCAGTGTGATAGGCGCTCTGCTTATTCAGCCTGCCTGTGGCCATAGGCATAGCATTGATCAGTGTAATAGGCGTTCTGCTTATTCAGCCTGCCTGTGGCCATAGGCATAGCATTGATCAGTGTAATAGGCGCTCTGCTCATCGGGCCTGCCTGTGGCCATAGGCCTAGCATTGATCAGTGTAATAGGCGCTCTGCTCATAGAGCCTGCCTGTGGCCATAGGCATAGCATTGATCAGTGTAATAGGCGCTCTGCTCATAGAGCCTGCCTGTGGCCATAGGCCTAGCATTGATCAGTGTAATAGGCGTTCTGCTCATTGAGCCTGCCTGTGGCCACAGACATAGCATTGATCAGTGTGATAGGCGTTCTGCTCATTGGGCCTGCCTGTGGCCATAGACATAGCATTGATCAGTGTAATAGGCGTTCTGCTCATTGAGCCTGCCTGTGGCCATAGACATAGCATTGATCAGTGTAATAGGCGTTCTGCTCATTGAGCCTGCCTGTGGCCATAGGCATAGCATTGATCAGTTTAATAGGCGCTCTGCTCATAGAGCCTGCCTGTGGCCATAGGCATAGCATTGATCAGTGTAATAGGCGCTCTGCTCATTGAGCCTGCCTGTGGCCATAGGCATAGCATTGATCAGTGTTATCGGCGCTCTGCTCATTGAGCCGGCCTGTGGCCATAGGCCTAGCATTGATCAGTGTAATAGGCGTTCTGCTCATTGAGCCTGCCTGTGGCCATAGGCCTAGCATTGATCAGTGTAATAGGCGTTCTGCTCATTGAGCCTGCCTGTGGCCATAGGCCTAGCATTGATCAGTGTTATCGGCGCTCTGCTCATTGAGCCTGCCTGTGGCCATAGGCATAGCATTGATCAGTGTAATAGGCGCTCTGCTCATTGAGCCTGCCTGTGGCCATAGGCATAGCATTGATCAGTGTAATAGGCGTTCTGCTCATAGACCCTGCCTGTGGCCATAGGCATAGCATTGAACAGTGTTATCAGCGCTCTGCTCATAGAGCCTGCCTGTGGCCATAGACATAGCATTGATTAGTGTTATCGGCGTTCTGCTCATTGAGCCTGCCTGTGGCCATAGACATAGCATTGATCAGTGTGATAGGCGCTCTGATTTTTCAGCCTGCCTGTGGCCATAGGCCTAGCATTGATCAGTGTAATAGGCATTCTGCTTATCGGGCCTGCCTGTGGCCATAGGCCTAGCATTGATCAGTGTAATAGGCGCTCTGCTCATTGAGCCGGCCTGTGGCCATAGGCCTAGCATTGATCAGTGTAATAGGCGCTCTGCTCATTGAGCCTGCCTGTGGCCATAGGCCTAGCATTGATCAGTGTAATAGGCGCTTTGCTCATAGAGCCTGCCTGTGGCCATAGGCCTAGCATTGATCAGTGTAATAGGCGCTCTGCTCATTGAGCCTGTCTGTGGCCATAGGCCTAGCATTGATCAGTGTAATAGGCGTTCTGCTCATTGAGCCTGCCTGTGGCCATAGACATAGCATTGATCAGTGTAATAGGCGCTCTGCTCATTGAGCCTGTCTGTGGCCATAGGCCTAGCATTGATCAGTGTAATAGGCGTTCTGCTCATTGAGCCTGCCTGTGGCCATAGACATAGCATTGATCAGTGTAATAGGCGCTCTGCTCATAGAGCCTGCCTGTGGCCATAGGCCTAGCATTGATAAGTGTGATAGGCGTTCTGCTCATTGAGCCTACCTGTGGCCATAGACATAGCATTGATCAGTGTGATAGGCGCTCTGCTTATTCAGCCTGCCTGTGGCCATAGACATAGCATTGATCAGTGTAATAGGCGCTCTGCTCATAGAGCCTGCCTGTGGCCATAGGCCTAGCATTGATAAGTGTGATAGGCGTTCTGCTCATTGAGCCTACCTGTGGCCATAGGCATAGCATTGATCAGTGTAATAGGCGTTCTGCTCATTGAGCCTGCCTGTGGCCATAGACATATCATTGATCAGTGTAATAGGCGTTCTGCTCATTGAGCCGGCCTGTGGCAGACTCAATCAGCAGAACACCGATTGGACCGCACAGAAAAAGGTAAAAGACCTCCGGCGGTCCGACATAGCGACTGGGACCCTCGCAGTCCCGATCAGGGTCCCGATCGGCAAGTGACAGGAGACTGCCCCTGCCACTTACAAATAAACGCCGTGATCGCTGCAGCCTGCCATTAACGGTGAGGCTCAGCTACTGATTGCAGCCGACCCTCCCACGCGCTTCATAACGCGCTTCAAGATGTCTAGGGGTTAAAACTGGGCTGGGTGAGTATGCAGACTATGGACACACACAGTCAGACTGAACTTGGATATGCAGAATAAAAGCCCGTGGAGCCTCATTAAAGAGTCTGGAAACCCAGGACTAGCCAGATATCCCTCTGGGAAGGACCCAGCCAAGGGGCGGCTACTGTAGGGAAACCACAAAGACCACCATATTAAGTGGCCCTATAAGTCAGTGTAATGACAAGGGAAACACCAAGGCCGGGTAACCATCCACATACAGCTGTTTTGGGGTGTTGCCCCTCATCAGTGTGGAGCAGGATTCTGACTGGGTTCTTCCCGGAGACATGTCTGGCTGGTCCTGTGTTTCGAGACTCTTTGATGAGGCTCCACAGGCTCTTCTTTTGCATATTCATGTTTCCCAGGGGTCAATGCACCTAGGATTTCACTGCATTGAGCTCTTTCACTAGCAGCCGGCAGTGTTGTCGTTTGGTTTGTCTCCCTGAGATCAGTGATCTGTTTCTCTTAAGACTGAACTCCCCATAGAAAACCTCTCCTGCTCTCCAGACTGAAAAGAATCCACTATTTCCTGAAGGACATACAGCAGCTGATAAGTACTGGAAGACTGGATATTTGTTAATAGAAGTAAATTACAAATCTATATAACTTTCTGGCATCAGCTGATTTGAAATATTTTTTTATCATTATTTTTTCTCCCTATTACACTGTGAGGAACCATTTTATCCCATAATTTTGGGGAAGCGGCAGACAGCATACAGAGACTATGAATGAACGGCGGCCACCATTATATCCCACTATGCTACAGCCATCGTCTTCATGTCTCCTTGGTCGTCATTTTGTAATGAAAATACCATAATATGCAAATTACGGCCGTGGTTTTCTTGTTATTCTAGGAGGCAGAGTAACCTAATAACCCCGTCCTAACATTGTTTTACAGCACCAGGCAGGGTAAGTATTGGGGTGGTTAATATTAACTTCTTTTTTTACTTTTTAACCAGCCCCATAAAGTGCAGGGAACCTGTCAGCTGGAGTTCATGTTACACAATACTGACAGTGAGAGAGACCCGGCCTACCTCTCATATATGCAGCTGGGTCTATCCTTTTCTCTTCTCTGTACTCTCTCTTCTCCACCACTCACAGGAGCTGTTACACAGATCAGGCATCCTGGACAGAGAAACTGATCCAGATAGAGCAAAGCAGCCAAGGGCTACGTACTCTATCTTGCAGCGCCGGTGACAACGGAAAACTTTGGACACTTTGCTCAACTTGGGTAACCAGGACTGGACGGGTACCCTGATACTGCAGGGCATAAGGTGGTTATTGCGACAAAGGTCGAAACACAGGCACAAGTATTCTTCAAGTACCTCTTCTACTAAAGTTCTGGCAGAGCACACTACTAAAGAGACTCTCCCGACAAACTCCTGTCCACTCTTCTCTACTCTACTCAGCACTCAACCAACCTAGCACTACTATTCTACCTCAGCACTTCGGCAACTCTCAGTACAGATCCAGTGAAAGCAAGTCTGTATCAGTCACGTATTATACTGGTATCCTGTATTACAGAGACTTGTCAGTAAAGATCAGTTTATTTATTCAACTGGGACTCAGTGGCTATTGCAGCAGCACCTACACACAGGCTACACCGTCCTTGGGTCATTTCCCCTTTCTGTGGGTGGCGGTACTGACAGTCCAGGTGGGTCACATCTCCACTCCGGACCACCGTGATAAGCGCCCAAGGGAGCAATATAGCCAGCCACACATTACAGCAGGTGTAACACCCAACCTGTGTGCTGAACCAGCACTGACGCCACGACAGAACTATAACCGGCTGAGCTGAATTCCATCGACCAACCACCATAGAAGTGGCGTCACCCGGAAGAACGTAGCAGGTGACCGGTCGCAGCACCACATATATATATATGTCAGATGTAGTGCTAATCCTCATGTACACACAGAGCAACGTAGCAGGTGACTGGTCGCAGCACCACGTATATATATATATATATATATATATATATATATATATATATATATATATATGTGAGATGTAGTGCTAATCCTCATGTAGACACAACGTAGCAGGTGACCGGTCACAGCACCACATATATATATATATATATATATATATATATATATATATATATATATATATATATATATATATATATATATATATATATGTCAGATGTAGTGCTAATCCTCATGTAGACACACCGTAGCAGGTGACCGGTCGCAGCACCACATATATATATATGTCAGATGTAGTGCTAATCCTCATGTACACACAGAACAACGTAGCAGGTGACCGGTCGCAGCACCACGTATATATATATATATATATATA